>NW_022261984.1:337773-390273 GCF_002021735.2 Oncorhynchus kisutch
TTCCGCCTCACAACCCTCTGTAGTTCAGCTGAATTGCCTGCTATTGCTTCCAAGACCGTTCTTATCTTAGTATCGATCACTTTAGTAATGTTATGAGTCATCTTTTGAATCACCAGGTCCATTGTGCCTGGATCCGCAACGGTGTTAGCTTTGCTAACGTTAGCTAGCTCCTCCTGCACATCTACAGGGGTGGTGGTTTTGGTCGACTTCTTAGTAGTTCTGTTGGGCATGTTGTCTGAGATTTTTGCGAAATAGCCGTCAAGACTCATTATATGGTAACTTATTTAGCCAATTCTACCACTTTTTCAAGCTAGAAGATTAATGTAAAAATATAAATTTACGAATGCCACGAGAGCTCGCTGAAACACCGTGTTCTCTCTACGGCGCCATTTTGTCCCCCTTTTCTATTCTACCTGATAATTCATGGCCCCACCTGGTGTCCCTGGTCTAAATCGGTCCCTGATCAGAGGGGAACAATGACAGAAAGCAGTGGAACTGGCTTCCAGTTCCAGAGCGGCCGGTAGCCTAGCAGTTAGAGTGCTGGGCCAGTAACTGAAATGTCGCCAACAAGGAAAAAACTGCCGATGTGCCCTTGAGCAAGGCACCTACCCCTAACTTGCTCCAGGTGCGTTGTACTACTATGGCTGACCCTGTAAAACAACACATTTAACCGTACCTATCCGGTGTATGTGATAATACTTTTGTTTTAAACATCATAATATAACATATATTTTTTTGATTTGTTTTGTCAGTATTTTTTAGTACAGTGACAGCTGTGGATGCCTAAAATCACAGAGCAGGGTTTTAGTAAGGGCCTCATTACTGTAAACCTCCTCATGGGACCAGGCATGTAATGGGCATGTATTTCATCATCCTCATCAACTCATCTCCCCCACATTTACATGCATGGTGGTCACATTCATATTAGCAGAACTCTATATCAACCTAGCGGGGGGATCCCACAGTATATTAGTACTGTAAACATGGTCAAATTGAAACCCATTCATACTCTATGGTGGATAGATAGAGTGTTGAACTGGGGCATCAAATAAATGTGTTGGGAGGGTTAATGTGGCACAGGGAGCGGAGTGAGGATGGGGAAATGATGTATTTAACATACATGGTAGATGGTCAGGTCTCCTAGCCCCCCCCAGGGGACCCAAGCGGTGGGTTTGATCAAGCTGAGCAGAGCCTACCTCTCTCCAACTCCCAGTGCTACCCCCTCCACCCCCTGAGCCCATCCCCCTTGCCCAAATCCCCTAAGACAGGGCCAACTTCAAAGCCACGCAGACAATCCTACAGCTTTATCCAAGATGCTGGTTGGATTCGCGCTGCTCTGTGTATTCCCACCTCTCTCTGCACTTTCTACACACACTTCTACACACACTTCTACACACACTTTCTACATACACTCTCTCTCTCTCTGTCTCTCTCGCTCTCACACTCTCTCTATTTCGCTCCCTCTTCTCTCACTCTCTCGCTCTCACACTCTCTCTATTTCGCTCCCTCCTCTCTCCCTCTCTCTCTCACACTCTCTCTCACACTCTCTCTCTGTCTCTCTCGCTCTCACACTCTCTCTATTTAGCTCCCTCTTCTCTCCCTCTCTCTCTCTCTCTCCATCCATAGCTGAGTGAGGGGTCCACCAGCCTACCCATGATCCTCCTCTGGCTCCCTCTGAGTACCACTAGGCAGTGATAATTACATAGAAAAGGAATATTCCTCCAGTATTAACGACATGTGCGATACACAACACCTTCATCCCCTTAATGGGATCCCTCGCTCCTACATTCGCCTTTCCCTTTTTTCTTCCTGTTGTGTCAGGGCCTGGGGGAATTCCCCTCAAAAGGGCCTAGTAGCGAGCATGGGCGCCCCGGTGCGGCTGCTACTCTCCCCCAGCGAGAAGCCCTCTCCAGCAGCCGTGTGTCTAATTGAGGCTGGGGATCCGCCGTCCTGCTGGAGGTTTTTCAAAGACGGACCATGTTATAATTACCTCCCTCCTTCTTCTTCTTCCTTTCTCTCTCTCTCTCCGTTCCCTCCATCCATTTCTCTCCCCATCTCCTTCATAAGTTATAATATCCTGTGTGCGTTGCGTCGGAAGGGGAAATGGCCAGGGGATCAGAAGTGTCTATTGTACTACCTTCCGTTCCTTCTGCTTTGTTGTTGTGGAGGGAAATTGAATTTTACCTCAAGGTCAGCGACACGGATGGCAAAGGTGTGAGAGCGTTGACGTTGTGATGCTGATCTCCTGAGAACAGTGTCTCCTATGGATCTGTCAACAGTAGAGGAAAGGAGGAGGCAGACTGTCACTGCTGCTCTCACACAGGGACGGCCCTTTGCAGGTGGGGTTAAGGGCTGTAAGGGGTCATCGTTAGTGTCCTAGAGGATCTTAGGGCACCTCCTTTCTCTACTGCACTAAGCAATTGACGTCCAGATATGTAGAATGAATATGGTTCCTGCATTCTACAATCAAAGGGCCCAAAGTCCCTCCCCAATACAGGGTACGTCTAGGGTACAGCTCCTTGAACAGTGCTGCAAAGGTTCTCCAGTCCTAAAATAGCACTGGGTTCCCAGATAGCACTAGAAAGTATGTGTAGTATCCCATAATAGCTCCAGTGAGGCCCTAGTTTAGTTAACACTATCGCCTCACACACAAACTAGTGAATCACACACATACTGCTGCACACACACAATCTCTCTCTCTCTCTCTCTCTGTCTCTCTCTCTCTCGTTTCTCTCTCTCTCTCTCTCTGTCTGTCTCTCTCTCTCTCTGTCTCTCTCTCTGTCTGTCTGTCTGTCTGTCTGTCTGTCTGTCTGTCTGTCGTCTGTCTGTCTGTCTGTCTGTCTGTCTGTCTGTCTGTCTGTCTGTCTGTCTGTCTGTCTGTCTGTCTGTCTGTCTGTCTGTCTGTCTGTCTGTCTGTCTGTCTGTCTGGTCTGTCTGTCTGTCTCTCTCTCTCTCTCTCTCTCTCTCTCTCTGTCTGTCTCTCTCTCTCTCTCCCCCTGTCTCTCTCTCTCTCTCCCTCTGTCTCTCCCCATCTCTCTCTCTCTGTCTCTCCCCGTCTCTCTCGCTCTCCCCGTCTCTCTCTCTCTCCCCCCGTCTCTCTCTCTCCCCCGTCTCCCTCTCTCTCTCTCTCGTTTCTCTCTCTCTCTCTCTCTCCCCCTGTCTCTCTGTCTCTCCCCGTCTCTCTCTCTCTGTCTCTCCCCGTCTCTCTCTCTCCCTCTGTCTCTCCCCGTCTCTCTCTCTCCCCCCCGTCTCTCTCTCTCTCCCCCCGTCTCTCTCTCTCTCCCCCCGTCTCTCTCTCTCTCTCCCCCCGTCTCCGTCTCTCTCTCTCTCTGCCTCTCTCTCTCTCTCTGCCTCTCTCTCTCTCTCTGCCTCTCTCTCTCTCTGCCTCTCTCTCTGCCTCTCTCTCTCTCTGTGTGTGTTAGTTACAAGGCAGTGGCCCCACAGTGTGAGTGTGTGTGTCACTTCCCGTGTGAATGGAAGCGTTTAGACACTTCAGTGTGTCCTGACGTGAGCTGTAGCAGCCTCATAAAGTAGCAGGGAGGGAATGAGCTAGACAGGCTGGAGGGGAGTGGGACACATGGTGCATACAGGACCTCACACACACACCACACACACTGTTGCTTGCATACACACAAGTTTATGGACTCACATCTGCATACACAAACAGGCTGCAAAGTGCATGCATCACATGCTCACACAGATTCTTTGCACACACACACACACATACAGTTTCTCACGCACTTCATAATTACAGTCGGACACATCTCTCACACACACCGGTATGACTGCGGTCCCGACTGCGTTGCCTCTCTCACCCTCTCGTCTTTCGCTGACTCCCAGCTGTGTTTGACTTATCCGCAGCGCCCCGGGAGGCTGTGATGTCATTGGCACGAGACGCGGTCCTAGACCACCATGTTCTCTTCTCTCATTGGTCAGACGATCCCCGGGTGAACCAAACGTCCTCGCTCAGAAAACGCTAGACTGTATTAAAGCCACAGAATATGAATGAAGTAAGGAATAACAGAGGAAACGGGCGTTGGGGTTTTTGTGTGAAATGTGCTTGAGTCTTCACAATCCTTACCTGTGTGCTTGGCTTTCTTTCTCTCACTCTCTCTTTAAACAGACTACACAACACCTTTGTAGCTTACAGGCATATTGTCTTCACCTCTCTCTCCCCCCTCTTTTTCTCTCTCTCTATCTCTCTCTTTCTCGCTTTCCCTCTCGCTCTCCTCTCTCGTTATCCCTGTCTCTGTGGCGTGTTGTGCACGACTGGCTTTATTAAGCGGGATGACCTGTCATGCAGGTGTGAGGCGAGGGTAAGGGTGAGGTGAGGGAGGGGAGTTGCTCTCTCCGGTCAGGAGACACACCACCAATTGGTCTAGCTTCAGTTCACCTCCGACAGGAGTAGAGGGGATGGAGGAGAGGAGGGTGGGTGGGGTGTGTCTTGGTTTAGGCCCTGCAGCCTGAGAGGGAAAGTAAGGGCATTCCTCCTCACTCCTCAGCCCTGTAACAAGCAGAGAGAGGGAAAGAGAGAGAGAGACAGGAGGAGAAAGAGGTGAAGACATGGGGAGGGACAGGACCTGTAGTGAGGAAATAAAGAGAGAGGAACTGTTGTGAGGAAAGAGAGAGAGAGGAACTGTAGTGAGGAGAGAGAGAGAGAGAGAGAGAGAGGAACTGTAATGAGGAGAGAGAGAGAGAGAGAGGAACTGTAGTGAGGAAAGAAAGAGAGAGGAACTGTAGTGAGGAAAGAAAGAGAGGAACTGTAGTGAGGAAAGAGAGACAGGAACTGTAGTGAGGAAAGAAAGAGACAGGAACTGTAGTGGGGAGAGAGACAAGAACTGTAGTGAGGAGAGAGACAGGAACTGTAGTGAGGAAAGAGAGACAGGAACTGTAGTGAGGAAAGAGAGAGAGGAACTGTAGTGAGGAAAGAGAGAGAGGAACTGTAGTGAGGAAAGAGAGACAGGAACTGTAGTGAGGAGAGAGAGAGGAACTGTAGTGAGGAAAGAAAGAGACAGGAACTGTAGTGGGGAGAAAGAGAGGAACTGTAGTGAGGAAAGAAAGAGACAGGAACTGTAGTGAGGAAAGAGAGACAGGAACTGTAGTGAGGAAAGAAAGAGACAGGAACTGTAGTGGGGAGAGAGACAAGAACTGTAGTGAGGAGAGAGACAGGAACTGTAGTGAGGAAAGAGAGACAGGAACTGTAGTGAGGAAAGAGAGAGAGGAACTGTAGTGAGGAAAGAGAGAGAGGAACTGTAGTGAGGAAAGAGAGACAGGAACTGTAGTGAGGAGAGAGAGAGGAACTGTAGTGAGGAAAGAAAGAGACAGGAACTGTAGTGGGGAGAAAGAGAGGAACTGTAGTGAGGAAAGAAAGAGACAGGAACTGTAGTGAGGAGAAAGAGAGGAACTGTAGTGAGGAAAGAAAGAGACAGGAACTGTAGTGGGGAAAGAGAGACAAGAACTGTAGTGAGGAGAGAGACAGGAACTGTAGTGAGGAAAGAGAGACAGGAACTGTAGTGAGGAAAGAGAGACAGGAACTGTAGTGAGGAAAGAGAGAGAGGAACTGTAGTGAGGAAAGAGAGACAGGAACTGTAGTGAGGAGAGAGAGAGGAACTGTAGTGAGGAAAGAAAGAGACAGGAACTGTAGTGGGGAGAAAGAGAGGAACTGTAGTGAGGAAAGAAAGAGACAGGAACTGTAGTGAGGAGAAAGAGAGGAACTGTAGTGAGGAAAGAAAGAGACAGGAACTGTAGTGGGGAGAGAGACAAGAACTGTAGTGAGGAGAGAGACAGGAACTGTAGTGAGGAAAGAGAGACAGGAACTGTAGTGAGGAAAGAGAGACAGGAACTGTAGTGAGGAAAGAGAGAGAGGAACTGTAGTGAGGAAAGAGAGACAGGAACTGTAGTGAGGAGAGAGAGAGGAACTGTAGTGAGGAGAGAGGACCTGTAGTGGGGAGAGAGACAAGAACTGTAGTGAGGAGAGAGACAGGAACTGTAGTGAGGAGAGAGAGACAGGAACTGTAGTGAGGAAAGAGAGAGAGGAACTGTAGTGAGGAAAGAGAGAGAGGAACTGTAGTGAGGAGAGAGAGAGGAACTGTAGTGAGGAAAGAGAGACAGGAACTGTAGTGAGGAGAGAGAGAGGAACTGTAGTGAGGAAAGAGAGACAGGAACTGTAGTGAGGAGAGAGAGAGGAACTGTAGTGAGGAAAGAGAGAGAGGAACTGTAGTGAGGAAAGAGAGAGAGGAACTGTAGTGAGGAAAGAGAGAGGAACTGTAGTGAGGAAAGAGAGTAGTGAGGAAAGAGAGAGACAGGAACTGTAGTGAGGAGAGAGAGAGGAACTGTAGTGAGGAGAGAGAGAGAGGAACTGTAGTGAGGAAAGAGAGACAGGAACTGTAGTGAGGAAAGAGAGAGAGGAACTGTAGTGAGGAAAGAGAGACAGGAACTGTAGTGAGGAGAGAGAGAGGAACTGTAGTGAGGAAAGAAAGACACAGGAACTGTAGTGGGGAGAGAGACAAGAACTGTAGTGAGGAGAGAGACAGGAACTGTAGTGAGGAAAGAGAGAGAGGAACTGTAGTGAGGAAAGAGAGACAGGAACTGTAGTGAGGAGAGAGAGAGGAACTGTAGTGAGGAGAGAGGACCTGTAGTGGGGAGAGAGACAAGAACTGTAGTGAGGAGAGAGACAGGAACTGTAGTGAGGAGAGAGAGACAGGAACTGTAGTGAGGAAAGAGAGAGAGGAACTGTAGTGAGGAAAGAGAGAGAGGAACTGTAGTGAGGAGGGAGAGACAGGAACTGTAGTGAGGAAAGAGAGAGAGGACCTGTAGTGAGGAGAGAGAGAGAGGAACTGTAGTGGGGAGAGAGACAAGAACTGTAGTGAGGAGAGAGACAGGAACTGTAGTGAGGAGAGAGAGACAGGAACTGTAGTGAGGAAAGAGAGAGAGGAACTGTAGTGAGGAAAGAGAGAGAGGAACTGTAGTGAGGAAAGAGAGAGAGGAACTGTAGTGAGGAAAGAGAGAGAGGAACTGTAGTGAGGAAAGAGAGACAGGAACTGTAGTGAGGAGAGAGAGAGGAACTGTAGTGAGGAAAGAGAGACAGGAACTGTAGTGAGGAGAGAGAGAGGAACTGTAGTGAGGAAAGAGAGAAAGGAACTGTAGTGAGGAGAGAGAGAGGAACTGTAGTGAGGAAAGAGAGAGAGGAACTGTAGTGAGGAAAGAGAGACAGGAACTGTAGTGAGGAGAGAGAGAGGAACTGTAGTGAGGAAAGAGAGACAGGAACTGTAGTGAGGAGAGAGAGAGGAACTGTAGTGAGGAAAGAGAGAGGAACTGTAGTGAGGAAAGAGAGAGAGGAACTGTAGTGAGGAAAGAGAGAGAGGAACTGTAGTGAGGAAAGAGAGAGAGGAACTGTAGTGAGGAGAGAGAGAGGAACTGTAGTGAGGAGAGAGAGAGGAACTGTAGTGAGGAGAGAGAGAGGAACTGTAGTGAGGAAAGAGAGAGGAACTGTAGTGAGGAAAGAGAGAGACAGGAACTGTCGTGAGGAAAGAGAGACAGGAACTGTAGTGAGGAAAGAGAGACAGGAACTGTAGTGAGGAAAGAGAGACAGGAACTGTATAGTAATGAAAGAGAGAGGAACTGTAGTGAGGAAAGAGAGAGGAACTGTAGTGAGGAAAGAGAGACAGGAACTGTATAGTAATGAAAGAGAGAGGAACTGTAGTGAGGAAAGAGAGAGAGAAATGGTAGTGAGGAAAGAGAGGGAACGATGCTGAAATGCAGGCCCTAGTAAGAAAGCATAATGAATTCAGATACAGCCTCTGCTGTTTTAACTGGGTATATTGGCATGGGCTTCAAGTGTTAGTTCTCGCTCATTTGCCCTGTCACATTTTCTTAAATGGCTTCTGCTCTGGCTAGATTTACTCTCTCTCATTGTGTCTCTCTATCTCTGTCTCCCTCTTTCAACACTGATATTTTCATACTTTCTCAGTACTTCAACGAGGCAGGAGTCAGATTTGTTTTGAACTAAGACATACATAGCTGTATCGGGTACCCCCCTTTCCCTCTCCTCTCTCTCCCTTGTCACCCAGAGAAACCCTCCAGCCCAACAGATCAGACAACGTTCTCTACTTATCGTTGCTCTGACAGCGCTAATCTATACAATCAGATAGAAACCTCTACAAATAAAAACACTTCATTCCTTCTTCTCAGGAGCCGAACAAGAAGCTTTAGGTGTCTTCTTCTCTTGTCCTCGCCGTGTTAATAAATCGTCAGTGCATTAAGTGGCGAGCAAATGGAATCAATTCATTCAGTTTTGGAGAGATGAATGCGGAGAACGAGGCGTGAAGCACCACTCTGTGTGTTTGGAGTGGCTAATTAGAACCCCCATTACCGGCCGTCTCAGCATGGTGTCTGGCTAGATTGTTTATTAGAGACAGGAGGAGAGTGGAGGGTAGAGGAGAGAGGAGGGTAGAGGAGAGAGGAGGGTAGAGGAGAGAGGAGGGTAGAGGAGAGAGGAGAGGAATGAGGAGGAGAGAGGAGGGTAGAGGAGAGAGGAGAGGAATGAGGAGGAGAGAGGAGGGTAGAGGAGAGAGGAGAGGAATGAGGAGGAGAGAGGAGGGTAGAGGAGAGAGGAGAGGAATGAGGAGGAGAGAGGAGGGTAGAGGGAAGAGGAACGATGAGGAGAAGAGGAACGAGGAGGGGAGAGGAGAGGAGAGGGCAAGGACAGGGGTAGCGCATGCATGTACTTGCACACACACTGGACCAAGGACTTACCACTAACATCAGACAGCAGGCCCCACTAGAAAAAACACCCTTGTAAAAAGGGGGAAATAATAGTTAAAACGTGGTACTCTGTGCCCAAGCCTGGCCCTTTCCCCTAAAGCCTGACTTATTAAACTGACTGCTAAGACCACCGACAGAGCTGAGCAGTCTCTGGCATACTACACTAATTCACTAAGTGAAAAGGACAAGTTACTGTTCAGTCACAGAGGAAGTAAACAAGACATTACAGAGGGTCACCAGAAATATCTCCTCAACACTTGATGACACAACACCCCTCAGCTTGCACAGGGGTTACCGCCTGATCCTGTGTGCTAGGCTAGCTACAATGTGGAACCCTTCTGGGAAAACAGAGTTGGGAGATGGTTCTGTCTGTTTCTTTCAGCCATGGCTAATGGTGCGAGCACTACTTTGAGCATTTTAGTCATTTAGCAGGCGCTCTTGTCCAGAGTGACTTAGAGTACTGAGCGCATTCATTTTCACTTGTAATGGTTCCCTGTGGGAATCAAACTCACGACCCTGGCATTGCAAGCACCATGCTCTAAACACTGAGCCACATGGGACCAGCTAGTGCTAATGTAACTAGGAATAATGTAGCTGGCGCCAATGTAGCTAGGAATAATGTAGCTGGCAGTAATGTATCTGGCGCTAATGTAGCTAGGAATAATGTAGCTGGCGCCAATGTAGCTAGGAATAATGTAGCTGGCAGTAATGTATCTGGCGCTAATGTAGCTAGGAATAATGTAGCTGGCGCCAATGTAGCTAGGAATAATGTAGCTGGCTGTAATGTATCTGGCGCTAATGTAGCTAGGAATAATGTAGCTGGCGATAATGTAGCTGGCAGTAATGTATCTGGCGCTAATGTATCTAGGAATAATGTAGCCGGCGTTAATGTAGCTGGCAGTAATGTATCTGGCGCTAATGTAGCTAGGAATAATGTAGCTGGCAGTAATGTATCTGGCGCTAATGTAGCTAGGGATAATGTAGCTGGCGCCAATGTAGCCGTCGTTAATGTAGCCGGCAGTAATGTATCTGGCGCTAATGTAGCTGGCGGCAATGTAGCCGGCGTTAATGTAGCCGGCGTTAATGTAGCCGGCGCCAATGTAGCCGGCGTTAATGTAGCCGGCGTTAATGTAGCCGGCGTTAATGTAGCCGGCGTTAATGTAGCCGCCGTTAATGTAGCCGGCGCCAATGTAGCCGGCGTTAATGTAGCCGGCGTTAATGTAGCCGGCGTTAATGTAGCCGGCGTTAATGTAGCCGGGGATAATGTAGCCGGGATAATGTAGACGACGCTAATGTAGCCGGGGATAATGTAGCCGGCGCGAATGTAGACGGCGCGAATGTAGACGGCGCTAATGTAACTAGCACTCCCCTTTTCCTTTCTCTCCCTAGTCCTCAGCCCCTGTCTCCTCCTCTCCTTTGTTGTCCCAAACCAATGACTGCATAGTAGGTGGTTGAAAGTAGGGAATGGTGTGATGTGGTGGAGGAGTGTAGTGGAGAGAGGGCAGTAATCACCAAAGACAACAGGCCTGCCTGAGGGGAGAGGATCGATAGACTGCCACAGGTGACTGACCTCAGCAAGCTCTCTCTCACACACACACACACACACACACACACACACACACATACAGATAATTAGGTGCAGCTCTTCTCTCCAATACCCTCCAGTCCCTCTGTGTCTCACTCTTTCTTTCACTCTTTAAAAGGGAATAAAACTCTAGCAGATTAGAACACTTAGATCTTTAATACACTCTCTACCGTAGTATACTATACACTCTCTACCGTAGTATACTATACACTCTCTACCGTAGTATACTATACACTCTCTACCGTAGTATACTATACACTCTCTACCGTAGTATACTATACACTCTCTACTGTAGTATACTATACACTCTCTACCGTAGTATACTATACACTCTCTACCGTAGTATACTATACACTCTCTACCGTAGTATACTATACACTCTCTACCGTAGTATACTATACACTCTCTACCGTAGTATACTATACACTCTCTACCGTGGTATACTACACACTCTCTACCGTAGTATACTATACACTCTCTACCGTAGTATACTATACACTCTCTACCGTAGTATACTACACACTCTCTACCGTAGTATACTATACACTCTCTACCGTAGTATACTATACACTCTCTACTGTAGTATACTATACACTCTCTACCGTAGTATACTATACACTCTCTACCGTAGTATACTACACACTCTCTACTGTAGTATACTATACACTCTCTACCGTAGAATACTATACACTCTCTACCGTAGTATACTATACACTGTCTACCGTAGTATACTATACACTCTCTACCGTAGTATACTATACACTCTCTACCGTAGTATACTATACACTGTCTACCGTAGTATACTATACACTCTCTACCGTAGTATACTATACACTCTCTACCGTAGTATACTATACACTCTACTGTAGTATGTAGTGTATAGTCACCTCTCTCTACTGTAGTGTATAGTCCACTCTCTCTACTGTAGTGTATAGTCCACTCTCTCTACTGTAGTGTATAGTGTATAGTCCACTCTCTACTATAGTGTATAGTGTATAGTCCACTTTCTCTACTGTAGTGTATAGTGTATAGTCCACTCTCTCTACTGTAGTGTATAGTGTATAGTGTATAGTCCACTCTCTCTACTGTAGTGTATAGTGTATAGTGTATAGTCCACTCTCTACTATAGTGTATAGTGTATAGTCCACTTTCTCTACTGTAGTATATAGTGTATAGTCCACTCTCTACTATAGTGTATAGTGTATAGTCCACTCTCTCTACTATAGTGTATAGTCCACTCTCTCTACTATAGTGTATAGTGTATAGTCCACTCTCTCTATTATAGTGTATAGTGTATAGTCCACTCTCTCTACTATAGTGTATAGTGTATAGTCCTCTCTCTATTGTAGTGTATAGTGTATAGTCCACTCTCTCTACTATAGTGTATAGTGTATAGTCCACTCTCTCTACTGTAGTGTATAGTGTATAGTCCACTCTCTCTACTGTAGTGTATAGTGTATAGTCCTCTCTCTCTACTGTAGTGTATAGTGTATAGTCCACTCTCTCTACTGTAGTGTATAGGCCACTCTCTCTACTATAGTGTATAGTGTATAGTCCACTCTCTCTACTGTAGTGTATAGTCCTCTCTCTACTGTAGTGTATAGTGTATAGTCCACTCTCTCTAATTTAGTGTATAGTCCACTCTCTCTACTGTAGTGTATAGTGTATAGTCCACTCTCTCTACTGTAGTGTATAGTCCACTCTCTCTACTATAGTGTATAGTCCTCTCTCTACTGTAGTGTATAGTGTATAGTCCTCTCTCTACTACAGTGTATAGTGTATAGTCCACTCTCTCTACTATAGTATATAGTGTATAGTCCACTCTCTCTACCATAGTGTATAGTGTATAGTCCACTCTCTCTACTGTAGTGTATAGTGTATAGTCCACTCTCTCTACTGTAGTGTATAGTCCAATCTCTACTGTAGTGTATAGTGTATAGTGTATAGTCCTCTCTCTACTGTAGTGTATAGTGTATAGTCCACTCTCTCTACTGTAGTGTATAGTCCTCTCTCTACTGTAGTGTATAGTGTATAGTCCACTCTCTACTGTAGTGTATAGTCCTCTCTCTACTGTAGTGTATAGTGTATAGTCCACTCTCTACTCTAGTGTATAGTGTATAGTCCTCTCTCTACTGTAGTGTATAGTGTATAGTCCTCTCTCTACTGTAGTGTATAGTGTATAGTCCACTCTCTCTACTGTAGTGTATAGTGTATACTCCACTCTCTCTACTGTAGTGTATAGTCCTCTCTCTACTGTAGTGTGTAGTGTATAGTCCACTCTCTACTGTAGTGTATAGTGTATAGTCCTCTCTCTACTGTAGTGTATAGTGTATAGTCCTCTCTCTATTGTAGTGTATAGTGTATAGTGTATAGTCCACTCTCTCTACTGTAGTGTATAGTGTATAGTCCACTCTCTCTACTGTAGTGTATAGTGTATAGTCCTCTCTCTCTACTGTAGTGTATAGTGTATAGTCCACTCTCTCTACTGTAGTGTATAGGCCACTCTCTATACTATAGTGTATAGTGTATAGTCCACTCTCTCTACTGTAGTGTATAGTGTATAGTCCACTCTCTCTACTGTAGTGTATAGGCCACTCTCTCTACTATAGTGTATAGTGTATAGTCCACTCTCTCTACTGTAGTGTATAGTCCACTCTCTCTACTATAGTGTATAGTGTATAGTGTATAGTCCACTCTCTCTACTATAGTGTATAGTCCTCTCTCTACTGTAGTGTAGTGTATAGTCCACTCTCTCTACTGTAGTGTATAGTCCACTCTCTCTACTATAGTGTATAGTGTATAGTCCACTCTCTCTACTGTAGTGTATAGTGTATAGTCCACTCTCTCTACTGTAGTGTATAGTGTATAGTCCTCTCTCTCTACTGTAGTGTATAGTCCACTCTCTCTACTGTAGTGTATAGGCCACTCTCTCTACTATAGTGTATAGTGTATAGTCCACTCTCTCTACTGTAGTGTATAGTCCTCTCTCTACTGGAGTGTATAGTCCTCTCTCTACTGTAGTGTATAGTGTATAGTCCACTCTCTCTACTTTAGTGTATAGTGTATAGTCCACTCTCTCTACTGTAGTGTATAGTCCACTCTCTCTACTATAGTGTATAGTGTATAGTCCACTCTCTCTACTTTAGTGTATAGTGTATAGTCCACTCTCTCTACTGTAGTGTATAGTCCTCTCTCTACTGTAGTGTATAGTCCTCTCTCTACTGTAGTGTATAGTGTATAGTCCACTCTCTCTACTTTAGTGTATAGTGTATAGTCCACTCTCTCTACTGTAGTGTATAGTCCACTCTCTCTACTATAGTGTATAGTGTATAGTCCACTCTCTCTACTGTAGTGTATTGTCCACTCTCTCTACTGTAGTGTATAGGGTCTCTCTCTCTCCGTTTCTCTCTCTCTCTCTCACACACACAGATCAGGCACTGCCTTTCTTATCACCTCTCTATCACTCTGCACGCTGCTGCACAGAGGAATGTACCCCCCCCCCCCACAACACACACACTCACATACATACTCAGACAATCACGTGGACACTCACAGAGATGATTCACCCTCTACATAAACCAAGATAAGAGCAGGAACGTCCAGAGAGTCACACTGTCATTACCCAGAGACCACAGTCGCGTGGTAGGGGGTGTGTGGGAGAGAGATAGTATGTTTACAGTCTGTGTGTGCACATGAATGTGTGTGTATGCTTGTGTGTGTGTTTGTTCACAGTTTAGCATGCCACCAGCGTCCCCCACCATGTGAGCTCACCAGTGTCCATGTCAGAGAGAGAGGTGTTAAACACCTTTCCTCCCACTCTGCAAAACACAACGCCACTTCCTGTGATAAACTTATAGCCACAGCATACGGATCTGACAGTGACTTAACAATGTGATTATTACAACACCCAACCCATGAAGTGCCAACAGCTACTGACTGTATTGACACATTGAAATTCCCTCCCAATCAACTCCAGGAGTCGCTATGAGTAGGAACCACACAGCCATCCCAGCCCTGTTGATGTGGGTAGAACTCTGTCTCACCCCTCGCCCCTGATCCTTGACAAAACCCACGGCCATTCAAGTGACAAACTACAAAGCGCTTCTCGTCAAGACGCTAGTTCTCCGCTGTGCTACTGTGCCGTGACTCCAAATCTAATTACAGACTAGTGAATTTCCGGGATCACTTTCAGATCCAGTCTCCTTAATTCTGGAAGCCCTGCTCCCAGTATCCCCCCAGGTTAGGAGTTTCGTCACATTTGGATTTCTCTCACATTCCCGAGATTTAAAGCACAGGGAATCCTAGAGAGGCTTTGTCTCACTCATTGCCTTTCAGTGAGGCTTGCCGAGGAGTCAGTTAGAAGGCAATTATACCGTAGAAAGTGTTGTTCAGCTCGACCTGTGAAAGGGTGTGTGTGTGTGTGTGTGTGTGTTTGTGTGTTTGTGTGCGTGCGTGTGTGTGTGTGTGTATGTTTGTGTGCGTGTGTGTGTGTGTGTGTTTGTGTGCGTGTGTGTGTGTGTGTGTGTGTGTTAGATCTCGTTACTTATGCGTTATTCACAAGTCTTTTAGCAGCCTTAAACAGCCTTAGTCCTTGGTGTGTATCCACCAAAATGTGCCAGTAGTGACATCTAGAACTCAACATGCTTGTATTCACGTTACAAGGCTCAATCTATGATTGATTAACGATATGCAAAACAAACCCAACACACACAGAGACACATTATGTATGCTGGGGCATGAGCAAGTAAAAAAACACGATCTCATCAAAGATGTTTAAAGTCTCCCAAGAGTGAGTATTGTGGATTGACTGTTCCTCTGAGTTCCCACTGGCGGTGTAACGCTGGAATGTCCACCCCCCCCCCCCCCCGTCATTCCATAGCATTGTGACTGCATCACTTAGTTCCCTCTGAGTTGAGGGAGCAGCCTTAGAGAAATATGTTTGGGCCAGAAGTCTGTGCTGTTATCAGAGATGGAGACGCGTCCACCTTCCCCTTTATGGGCATGTTTAGCTAATCTCACTTTTGGCCCCGCTTTTAAGTCGAAACAGGTGTTGCGCTGCTAATGCTACGCTAACCGCCATCAGCAAGCACTTCACCCCAAAGTCCTCCTCTCATTGGTTTCTTTTCAGATTCCACCATGTTGTTTGACTAAGGGGCCGAAACTATAAACTCCTCTGTTGATTTGAGAGTTGTTGAAGTGAGTTTTTTTTAAAGATCTTAAGTCTATTGATAAGAGATGTCTCTTCACAGTAGCAGTCTAAAGTGCTGTTGTTTTGTGAGGGACCTTTAGGGGCCTGACTTGGTTCTACGGCGTGGCTCTTTAGGTTCCCCGTGGGCGTACATAGAAGACGTTACGATGACGTTGATCGTGTCTTCAGACACCTGAAGACGTTACGATGTGCCACGGGCCGGTTTAAGTTCACAGGCAACAAATGCACCGTGGGAGGGAGGGAGGGAGTGTCTGGACTCAGGGCTGCATGTTACACACATGTGGGGAACACCCTGTGAGCGCTGGGTTCAATTTGAAGCGAGAGCCCCGATAAGAACTGATCACCATTTATGTGTGCGTGTGTGTGTGAATGTGTGTGTGTCTGTGAGAAAGTGCAGCCTGGCTGTAAGAGTGATATAAAGCAAAAATCTATCCGGCACGCTAACCCACCCGGTCCCCTCTCTCCTCCTCCTCCTTGTCTGAGGATAGACAGATTAAAGGAGCGGCCGTGTATGAACCGTGAGAAGACACCATCTCTCAGGGATGAGGAGTGCCAAGCTCCACACCCCGGGCCAGACTATAGTCGTCCACTCTCTGTCTCACTCACCTCTCTTTCACTACCTCTATGGCCGTCTCTCTTTCTCTCTCCCTCTGTCCCCCTTCTCTCTCCCTCTGTCCCCCTCCTCTCTCCCCCTTGGTACATGCCCTCCTCAACCCCCAAGCTCTCCCATCCATCCAGGTCCTGAGCTGAGCTTCTCTGGCCCCATCCCCAGCCCAAATGGGAGGCCTCCAGTTAGCCCCCCTTGAGAGCCCATTTGGCCCCCATCCACATCCCAGGCCTCAGCCCACTCATAAGCCCACATTACACCTTGATTTACTGTTATTCCTCCTGGAGGTATGTGAGGTGACATCAAAAAGCCTGAGCAGCCGCTCCCCCCCCCCCGCCTCATTCCCCTAACCACGTCCAAGTCTTACATAAAAAAGAAGGAAAAGATTAAATAACTAAAAACAAAAGACCAGGGCTTAAGACTTCCATACTGAGTGTGTGTGTATGTGTGTGTGTGTGTGTGTGTGTGTGGGTGGGGGGGGTGTATGCGTGCCTGTCTGGGAGTCCATCTCTCTGGACAGAAACACGTCCTCTGGGTCGGCCGGTCCGACGGACTTGGAAACAGTAGAGACGGATGTGACACGGCGGTGGAAATTTATACGGCAGGTTTAGGGAGCGTTGTCTCATGGACAGTAAATCTGGAGCGGGGAACACCGTTACCTCTCTTCTCTCTGTGTTTTTAATCTCTGCTTTTCTTAAGCCTTTGTTGTAGTCGTTATATGACTGACACCTCTCACCTCACTGCTGACCCCGAGAGAGAGAGAGAGAGAGAGAGAGAGAGAGAGAGAGAGAGAGAGAGAGAGAGAGAGAGAGAGAGAGAGAGAGAGAGAGAGAGAGAGAGAGAGAGAGAGAGAGAGAGAGAGAGAGAGAGAGAGAGAGAGAGAGAGAGAGAGAGAGAGAGAGAGAGAGAGAGAGAGAGAGAGAGAGAGAGAGAGAGAGAGAGAGAGAGAGAGAGAGAGAGAGAGAGAGAGAGAGAGAGAGAGAGAGAGTAACGTGGCTGCCCTGAGAGAGAGAGAATAAACACACCACAGACATAACGTGGCTGCCCTGAGAGAGAGCGAGAGAGAGACTGGAAGTGTGTTTTGATGCCTGCCCTCATAATGTTTTACAAGTTGTAATGATTTGGCATTGGCGAGCAATAATGAAAAACAAATCAGAGGCAGTGAAACATTTATTACAAATACAATTATCTTTCCAGTAAAACAAAAATAACTGGAAAAGATATGCTTTGATAAAGAATGTGAACTCAACACACATAATGAAGTGACCCTGCCTATGTGCTTCACAAAGTGTGTTGTGATTGAGGCTATCCACCACGGGTGTCATGGGACTTTAGCTGTATGTGCTCTGCGCTTGCCTATCGAAATCATCATGGCTTGTGTTTGTGATCCAAGGTGAGGCGCCAGTGGTTTAGTGTTGCTGTAGATTATAAATGTCTTCAATGGCACTGCCTTCATTAATAATGCAGTAACACCCACCCCCTCCTCACCCCCTCCCCACCCCCTCCTGATGTGGAGTGAGTGGCCCCGTCAGTCCAGTGAGGGCTGATGGGAGTGACAGGTAAATTAGCCACCATACTGGATCCATTTCCCTGTGTCCGCCCCAGGTCACCCCAGCCACTAAGAGGACAGGAGAGAGGAGAGCGTGGAGCAGGGTAGGTACTGGAAGGGCAAGACAGGGAGAGGTGGAGAGAGAGAATGGAAGGAAGAAAGGGATTGGAGGAGGGTTTGGACAGTCAACCTCCACCTGCCCGTTGCCCATAATTCATGTCCCGACAGTGAACATCAAGAAGACAGGGCTCTGTGTGTGTGTGTGTGTGTGTGTGTGTGTGTGTGTGTGTGTGTGTGTGTGTGTGTGTGTGTGTGTGTGTGTGTGTGTGTGTGTGTGTGTGTGTGTGTGTGTGTGTGTGTGTGTGTGTGTGTGTGTGTGTGACAAGTGAAGGGGTGAAGATAGCGTCTTGTACAGTAGTCAACGCTGCTCATCTCGCCACTTCATCGGCAAGTCGTGGGGACATCTGGTCTGTGTTTCTCCCACCATCGCTGCTGCACACCAAATGAGAGCCGACAGATGCCGGGGCCACTGGGGCCTCTCTCTTTCTCTCGCCATCCCTCTTTCAATTCCATTCAGTAGACTTTATTAACATGGCAAGTTAATGACTTACATTGTCAAAGTTGACATATAACAAAACATGGTGGGACCAACAGCAATAAGGCATCAATACTAATAGTAGTAGTGGAAATGGGATTACTATCAACAGCAACTACAACAGCAACATTAATGAGAATAACTATACATTAAAGCAATAGTAGTCGACCAGTCTCAACCTGACTGAGAAGACACATGACATGGTATGAAAGACAAAACAAAACCTAAAAGAGAAATATTATTGACATTACATTGCAGTCTTTCCTTCTCTCGCCCCGAGCACGCACGCACTCCTCTCTCTCTCTCTCTGTCTCTCTCTCTCTGTCTCTCTCTCTCTCTGCACACTTCCTTTTTCCCGCGTGTCAGAATCAGGCCTGCGTCTTGCTGTCACATCTGGGTGATAGAGAGGAGGAGGATGGAAGAGGAGGAGAGGAGACAGGGCATCTTGCCAGAGCTTGTGTTTTCTTTCTTTTTGTTACAGTGAAAGAGGAGTGAGTGAGGCTCTCTTTGAGGGAGAGAGAGAGAGAGAGCCTCTCTTTGAGAGAGAGAGAGAGAGACTCGACACGTGTGAGTGTGTGATCTGTCACAGCGCTACAGAGAGCCGCTGCTAGGGTAAAGCCCCTTTAGGGTGACAGCATGATGAGAGGGGTACGAGTGTTACCAACGAGGGGTACCAACGCACCCCTCCCTGCTCTGCCTCTCCTTTCCGCTCCAGCTCTCATTAACCCCGAACACTGATTGCCCCTAGGACTCCCTTCCACTAATTAGAGGAGAGAAATATGTCTGTCTCCACACACACACACACACACACACACTGTGATGCTGACAGACAGCTTGCTATAGGTGTGACAGACAATGAAAGCCTTGTCTACTGTATGTCTACTGTTGTTCAGTTCAGACATGTTAGCATCCGCCGGGAGAGGCCCAGCAGGCGACAGCTAACAGCTAGCAAGACTGACACAACCATCACACAACCGTGATCATCCTTTTAATGGAGACAGTCCATTACCACCCTCTTTTAATGCCTACTTCTTCATTTAGCCGTACTCTCACCACGACATCATAAGAAGGGAATGTGAGACAATAAAATAAATTGTGTCTTGCCTCAGCAGCTACTTCCTATTATTTAAAGGTGATTAGTTAGGACTCTCTCTGCAGTGGATCATCTCTTTAAAAAGTGGTGAGTGTGTGTGTGTGTGTGTGTGTGTGGGCGTGTGTGTGTGAGCGAGAGAGTGTCCATACTCTACGTTCACGAGGCTAAAACGACACACACACACACACAATGGCTCTTCCGGAGCTCCTTGGCGCATTAAGGTTCTATTGACAGGGGAGACTCTTGTCTGCGCTTCTCTTTCAGCACGGCCGTCCTAATAGCACTTTGACATCTCCATTCTCCATTCAGAAAGCTTTTGTGTTCCGGGGGGACATTGTGAATAGAGAAAAGGGCCCTCTCTCTTTCTCTTTGTCTCTTTGTGTTTTACACGTTGTTAGGGTCTTGTGCTAGCAGACACAAACATGTTGTGGGAGTTGTACAGCAAATAGCCATTTGTACCTGGCCCGGACCTGGGGAGTTAGTAGAGAGAGGAGGAGGAAGGGGGGAAGGAGGGATGGAATGAGAGGAAGAAGGAGTGTTTAATAGCACTTGAGTACTAACCGTAGATGTAGCCATCGTTCCCTGTAGAGGCCCCCTCTGCACCTTGGCATGACTTTTCACTTTAGCCCCCCCCCCCCCTTCCCTCCCTCCCCCTTCTCCTCCTCTCACCCCCCCCCCCCTTCTCCTCCTCTCACCCCCCCCCTTCTCCTCCTCTCATCCCTCCCTCCCCCTTCTCCTCCTCTCATCCCTCCCTCCCCCTTCTCCTCCTCTCATCCCTCCCTCCCCCTTCTCCTCCTCTCATCCCTCCCCCCTTCTCCTCCTCTCATCCCTCCCTCCCCCTTCTCCTCCTCTCATCCCTCCCCCCTTCTCCTCCTCTCATCCCTCCCCCCCTTCTCCTCCTCTCATCCCTCCCCCCTTCTCCTCCTCTCATCCCTCCCCCCTTCTCCTCCTCTCATCCCTCCCCCCCTTCTCCTCCTCTCACCCCCCCCTCATCCCTCCCTCCCCCTCCTCTCATCCCTCCCTCCCTCTCTCTTCCTTTCTGCCACTGTGTGCTTCAGTGACTCCATCTTTCTCTCTCATCACACAAAACACAACCGCCCCCCCAGAGAACAGGGAGTAGAATTATTAGTTGAGTGCCGGTTAGACTGTTGGGTGGATGGGTGCTGTGGTCGACCCAGCCATGGGATCTGGGGTCATAAATAATTCCATCAGTGTGACAGAGAGCTACTTTAGTGTGTTAGGAACCAGCTAGCAGGGTCAAGGAAAGAGTCAGGTGGGTCATTAGACAATTTGTCAAGTAAATATGTGTGATTATGTGTTTCTATATGATATAGTCTAGATATTATAGAAATATGTCATGGGATAGTGATGAACCTAAACCACCCATGCATAAAAATACATCATGCTTTGACAATGAGCCTGAGGTCACTTTCCAATACTCATTTGGCTTGAAAGAGTCAACTTACATGGATTCAGTCCTGTGGTTTTTATGGAATTCTCAAGTACATTAGTATTGACAGATAAAAACACATGTAGCCAGTTGTATGCTCATATCAAGGGTCAATGTAAAGGTATTATAGACCAGTATACAGTATATTTCCATATATCTTCGACATGTTTGTCTCTGCTCTGTGACCAAATTGTGAGGTCATGAACAGACTCGAGAGACACACACACACACACTCACCAAGATTGTAGAGCAGGAATGTTTTCCTCCCAGGTAAACCTGCCAAGCTGTAATGACCACCAGACCCAGAAGCAAACTCTCTCTCATGGTTGTTTAGATCTCAAGACATCCCATATAGGACGTGTAGGAGAGAAATCTAGCATTTAGGGAGGAACCAGAGCCAAGCAGCTTTGTTTGCCTAGTACCGTTCACACGCCAAACCAAATAATGTCTATAAGTTTGTGTTTATGTGTTGGCAAGGCTTGAGGTGTTTGAGGAGATGAGAGAGAGTGTGTGTGTGTCCTAGTGTGCATGCATTCGTGTGTGTGTGTGTGTGTGAGACAGAGAGAGAGCTGGACCAGAAGGAATGCAGTCTAGCGGTACACCTTACATGGCTGCTGTGCTTACAGGCCTGGTGCTGGTCTGACCTACCCTCTGAAGAATGCCCCCTGACTGTCAACCAACCCACCAGCCAGACAAAACCTAACGGGGAGACTGACTTTCACTAAGCAATGCAGCTCAGCGTGTTGAAGTGTGTGTGTGTGTGTGTGTGTGTGTATGGCGTCACGGTTAGCACCCGCTCCCATATGCTTTTACCTGTGGACACAGCAGCTGGCCTTCAGAGCCTTTTGAGTCGGACAGACACACAGACAGACAGACAGTCAGTCATTCAGACAGACATACAGACAGACAGACAGTCAGTCAGTCATTCAGACAGACATACAGACGGTCAGAAAGACAGACAGTCGGACAGTCAGAGAGGAGTCCCTGTATTTCTCCATGGTGTTTAAAGGGAGTACATCGCCCGGCGCTGTACTGCTCACTGCCCCTCCACTTCAGAGCAGCTAGCAGGCTGTGCCAGGGGCACACTGGCCCTCTCTCACTGCATGGCCCTGGCACACACCCGGCGCTGTACTGCTCACTGCCCCTCCACTTCAGAGCAGCTAGCAGGCTGTGCCAGGGGCACACTGGCCCTCTCTCACTGCACGGCCCTGGCACACACCCGGCGCTGTACTGCTCACTGCCCCTCCACTTCAGAGCAGCTAGCAGGCTGTGCCAGGGGCACACTGGCCCTCTCTCACTGCATGGCCCTGGCACACACCCGGCGCTGTACTGCTCACTGCCCCTCCACTTCAGAGCAGCTAGCAGGCTGTGCCAGGGGCACACTGGCCCTCTCTCACTGCATGGCCCTGGCACACACCCCACATCTGCCCAGAGGGACTGCCAACGGCACACACAAAGCCAGACCTGGCCCAGCATACCGTGTGTGTGTGTGTGTGTGTGTGTGTGTGTGTGTGTGTGTGTGTGTGTGTGTGTGTGTGTGTGTGTGTGTGTGTGTGTGTGTGTGTGTGTGAATGAGAGACTCAATTATCATTGAGGATTGTTTTTTTATCTCTCCAAACCTTGTACTTTTCTCCAAAGTCAGCCACCTGCACACAGTAGTCCCTCCTCATCTGTAGGAGTATGTACAAACTGTCCTTAGATCAGCGATTAAAATAGCTTACTGTCACTAAGCCCTCATTTACCTTCACTGGCCCCAGACCAGTTGTCAAATCAACTCAGTACCACTGAGCCAGCCAGTCACGTCATGTTCCAAAAAACTTTATTGTCCATTTAAGGTCAATTGGTATTTTGTCTTTGGCATCCATGACAGGAAAGCTAAATGTGGCAGTCAGACATGAGCTAAGGGTGCCAGTGAGGGACAAACAGTGCTTGGTACCTCAGCCAATGGGCTCCCAGCCATGTATCCAGTGACTCCACACGACTTCTGACTCTAATAGAGTTCATACACGTACCAAATGTGTCATGACACATACACAGATTCCCAGATGATTCATTTGGGCTGTGATGTGTTGACACGGTGTGATTCCTGACTAGAATCGAGCCATATGTTCTCTATAGTACCGCTACTAAAACCTGCTAAATCAAGCTAAACTCTTGGTGAAACTACCAAAACAAAGTAACAAAGAGAAGAAAAAGTGAGAGATATTCTTGGCTATATTTTCATTGACCTGTATTGAGTTTGGATGAAGTTACATTAGGAGGAGATACGTTTACATTCCCCTGAATAACTAAAACACCTAGTCAGATACCAGAAGGTAGTAAATCTGATTTGTGAACAAGCTAGATCAATATATGTCCATTGTGTTATAGTGGATACGTTGCCCCCCCCCCCCCCCCCCCCCCTCTTGACCTCATCCTCACCTCACCTCTCCCTCCACCTCTCCTTTCATCCAAAGCTATGCTCCCATCCCACTCTCTCTGTCAGGGTCCTGCCGTACACACAGACCAGCCACACCACCGTAATAGAATCAATCACACACAACTCTGACAAGGTGAGCAGCACGACATTTGACCCATAAACCCACCAACCCTCCGGCTGGTCAATACTCAAATAAAAACACCACCTCATAATCTCTTCCATTATCCACTAATTGTTTTCTAAATGATATCCACCCTCCTCTCCCTCTCTCTCCTCCTCTCCCCATTTACATTAGACAGTATATTTAAAGGAAGCAGGGAGTTCATTTCCCAGAACTCACCAGGAGCTCCCGTGAGGCTTCACTTCCCCTCTCCCCCGCCACCTCTAAGCCGCAGACAGACCCGTTCCTTTAGCGGCTATCGCTAACACTAACACTAGCCACCCCGACAGACCTGAGAGGACCTGGACATTAGCTAATCCATATTTATTGCATCTGGTCCCTCTTCCCCCGGCTTGTAATTTGTATGGAGAGACATATTAGCGCTAACACGCTAGCCCTGGCAACAACAGGTTCAGACTGGTGTGAGATGCTACACGTCTGAATTGACTTAGCGTTAGCCTCGCGGGACCTAGCGGGAGGGAAGGTACTGGCTAGCAGGACTTGTCTGGCCGTATTGAGTTTCTGTGATGGCTGTTTAGCTTGTAGCTATGTGGGGGCAGAGGGGGGGAACAGAGGGTGCCCTGGCTCAATGAGTTTACTGACAGGAACCCTTAGACCACAGGGCCAGGGATCGATAGTCCCTGCACTGAACTACACAGCACCGCCAGACGAGACAGACCCAAACAATGGGGGATAGTATTACATTACACACAGTCACTCACAGACGTGTACTTACACACACATACATGTACTTACACACACTTACATACCGGTATATGTGTGTTCATACTGGATTTATTGATATGAAAATGCTTATGTCTCTGATTAACAGGCACTCATTGCTACACACACACACACACACACACACACACACACACACACACACACACACACACACACACACACACACACACACACACACACACACACACACGTCACCTCTGGAGGTTATGTTTTCCTCCCTTGGTCCTGGAACCTGGTCTCCAGGTGGTCCCATGTGTCCCTCTGAACAAACACTGTCTCCCTCTCCACTTCCTCCTGTGTCACAGGGCCAGCCCCAGACATTGTGTGGCCGCCGCCCACCGTGGAGCCCCGTGATTGGCCAGAGGGTCACGGAGTTGACATTTATTAAAGGAAGTTACACGGCCGGTTATGGGGAGCTGACAGTCCTCTCGTCACGTCTCTGGTCCCGCCAGGAATCACAGGGGTTTGGGTTTCTGCCTCCCAACAATAAAATAAACAATGAACTTGTTAAGGGCCTGTATGACCCTCTCAGGGCTCCCTATTGAACCAAAATGACAGCTTTCGTTTTGCAGCTCTGTGCCACTGGGATCTGTAGTTCTACCAGAGTAGAGTAGGAGAGCTAAGGCAGTGGAGCTGAGGTGGACTACATGTCGTCTGCCATAAAAACACATGTTTGGGTTTGGGAAAGGAGAACATTTGAAGTATTTCAAGGTAGTCCTTGAAAACCACAGAGAGTGGAACGCACACCACAAACCTGTGTATTATAGCAGCCTGTCATTTCACATATTGTAGCGTGAGGGAACGAAGGAGGGAACGAAGGAGGAATGGTGAAGCTAGGGGCTCTCCAGGGAGAAGAGGGTTTAGTAGACTGTGAGGAACAATGAAAATCAGAAAGTAGAAAAGTCCAGTGAAATGGACAGAGTGTTGCAGACCAGATGTGTGTGTGCATGGATGGCTCAAACACACACATACACACACAGGTCTACAAGGGCTCCACAATCTCCACCTCCCCACGCCTGGCGTCCCCCGGCCTTCTAAAACCTTTGTTTTCCTCTCCTCTATCAGCGTCCCGATACATTCCAGTCTTTTCTCTCTACCTTTCAAAGCCACTTGGGTTTCATTTGAAGCGTCCAAAACTAAAGCTATTCATCCAAATGTATTACATGTGCTTACACGCACGCAAATGGCAAAACAACATGTTTGGCTTGATTTTATTTTGGGGGTCTTGTGTGTTTTGATGGTCTATAGCGTTTCTTCATGTATACGTTACAGTGCAGAGAGGCTGGGCACATGGGGATGATGTTTATTCTTGCAGTAAGTAATCACCACTATGGTACTTATGACAGTAGACAGGCCCAGGGACCTGGAACAGTGCCCTGCGAGACCCACACACACACACACGCACACCAAGTATGTACACTAACACACAAAAGAAAACACACATTGTGGCCCAAATGCATACTAACAGTTACTTACTCCACACACACACCGAACACACACACACATTCTCCAGGCGCCGCTGGCTATGTGAACTGCTATGCCACAGGGATAGATGTGTTCTGGCACTCAGGTGGGGTAGTGTAAATCACACTGCAGCAACAGTGCCACCCACCTCTTCAAAGATGAATGGGCCGACCCACATGCCAAGCAACAATCCCAATGAGGCCATTTAAAACCAGAGCAGCTGAACCATTGTAATTTGAAACGGGGGGGGGGGCGACAATTTCCTACTTAAGTATACCTTTTACTTTCCTCGTGGACACTTGAACAGAATCCTGTTCATGTTAGTCATTTCAAAGCAAACAGCAACAATTAGATTTCCCCCGTCAAACATGCAATACAATCGATCTGATCTATTGTTCCTTGATGGACCAGTCATGTTTACAGCTTGTTATTGCTCTGTCGTTTCAAGTGGATTAGAGTGAACAGACACTCTGCACTACTTCTACATGCATATCTTGTTGCCGGGGGGCCAATGTGCTCTGATAAGCCAGTGTGCTCTGATAAGCCAGTGTGCTCTGATAAACCAGTGTGCTCTGATAAGCCAGTGTGCTCTGATAAGCCAGTGTGCTCTGATAAGCCAGTGTGCTCTGATAAGCCAGTGTGCTCTGATAAGCCAGTGTGCTCTGATAAGCCAGTGTGCTCTGATAAGCCAGTGTGCTCTGATAAGCCAGTGTGCTCTGATAAGCCAGTGTGCTCTGATAAGCCAGTGAGCTGTGCTGTAAAGCGTGGTGGGATTTTGCGTGACGCTACAATGACTCCCAGGAACAACGACAAAAACATGTGCAGTACTTCTCTAGGGGCCCCTGTGTGTGACAGCAGGAAGAGAGGCAGGCAGGCAGGGCAAGGCAGGGAAGTAGGCAGGGAGGCAGGCAGGCAGTGAAATAGGGTACAGAGCTGCCGTGGAACCAGGGGGGTGGAGGAGTGGTGGGAGTTGAGTTAATGGTCTTGCATCTTCCTGGCAGCATGTCAATAATGGCTCTAATCACATTAAGTAAAGAGTCCATTAGTTCATTCTCTCCTCTCTCTGCTGCATGCTAGCCCAGTAAAACACAGTAGGCTGAGAGCTCCCCTAATGGTGTGTTATAGACACCACTACTCCTGCAGGATGATGATGGGAGACACTGGAAAATCACCATGTGCAGATAGGAGTCAGTACATTGTGTGTTTTTGTCTATTTTTATCAGTTAGTCTCGTGCTCAGTTATTTCAGCTTACAATGAGCGCTGTGTAGGGAATTGGTGTATCTGTGTATTAAATTAGTTGTGGTTGATCACAGGTAAGAATGGAATAAGAAATAATATTTGATGCATTTTTACATAAATGGCAAGACGTAGGAGTTGATGTTTATTGGCTTTGAAGAATTGTATTAAATTATAATTCATTACACCTCGGCTTTCTCTGTTGTAAAATATGGGCAGACACAGACTATGAGATTAAGTTGATGATTAGTGAAGGTTGGAACCTCATTCTCAAGTGTCATTAGTCCATATTAGGTAGAAAACACAACAAATATCAAGTATCAATGTTTTACTTGTCCTCGCTCCAGCGGGGCTAATCTTCAAACAGATCAGACTTGTTTCTCTCCGTCAACTGTTAGAGGGGGGGACAGGTATTACACTGAGGGAGAACAGAAACAACACATACATACATCAGAATACAACAGAAACATACTGTAAGCCAAGGAGCAGAGCCAAGGAGCAAATGGTGAGCACATGTTAATGCACCTTTCCTCCCGTGGTCCTTGCCAAAATAGTAATCAAGACAAAGGAGATGTGATATAAGAGGGAGAGAAAAGCAGGACATCACACCAAAGCAGCCCCTTCCCTCCACCCCCCTGGACAGACAGGCCATTTCTCAGCCGCCTCACTGCTCCTTTCAGCCCCTGGAGGAGGAACAGCGGCCCCCACATCTGTCTCCCAGGCCCAGGACAGACCGGCCTGGCCGCGTCCAAACGCTGCACATCACACGAATCATCCTCAATTAATGTGAACCATCAGGCGCTCCCTCCTTCCCTCCTTTCTCTCCCTCCTCTCTTTTCTCTCATTTATTGCTCCCTCACTTCTCAGAGGAGTCCCCCCTGGGTGCATTCTGGGTCCGCTGTGTTTTACACTGTAGACCGAGGATACGGCTGCTTAGCACAGCGGGGCTAGCTAGCCAAAACGTTAGCTTGGATGCCTTGTGAAAAAAGACTGCGAAATCAATAGATCAGTCCAAGCCCGGCCAGACGGTGCTAAGATTTAACTGCTGCGGGCGCATCTTGAAAGGTTCTGAACTGATCTGAAGCCTGGGCAGCTCCAAAGATTTTTTTTTCTAATCCACTGCGGCGCAGAGGCCCCGAAATGGCTTCCATGTGCCGCCCCATCTGCACCTCTGCTGGGCTGTGGCCAAAGGACCGTCCTCCTTCCCTTTGAAGGGTTGCGGAGGGACAGCTTTAAAACAACCAGAGGTTACCAGATACTCTTTAGGGGCAGAAAGGGAGAGACCCTGGGAAAAAGAGGGGGAACAGCTCGCCCTGGGCCACTTGGATGTCAAGGAGTGCCAGAGAGTGACTCACCCTATCTGTCCTGGTAGAAAGGCCCTAACCGCCTGCATGCAACCACCACTATAAATTTCACTCCACTCGATTAGCGCCCTAAGCAACAACCGACACGTCGTCATGAATATTTTACCAAAGCCTTGAGTTAAATCAGGTTGGAGAGCAACCAGGCAGGGAGGCAGAGCCAGGGTATCTCTGGGCTAGTCTGCTTGAATTGCTTGATCACTGTGTCTGGTTCTCAGTGAAAAAGCAGTCACATTCACTCACACTGCAGAGAGAGCAGACCCCAGTCATTCTGGCTCTGAAGGAGTCTCTGGCACTGATGAGCATCATATTGACCACGACCTGCAGTGCCTGGGTTTAATTGAATAACGGAAAAGGCATCAACCCGGATTCCATATCTGATCTGCCTCCCCCTCCCAAGTTCTAGTAAGAATGATGAACGTGCCGCAGCAGAAGGGCCATGTGTAGACTTTTATTGAATCCCACCTGGTTTAGACGTCAGGGTGTCTTTTTAAGGGGCGGCTGGGATGTTATATGGAAAACAGGATGATTCTCCAGGCCAGGCCTGGGCTGGGTGAGTCGCACGGGTCATCATGAGTCCTTTAAGATCACCCAACCCCACCCGCTCTGTCTCTCTCCCTCCATACTGTTTCTGATTGTTTCCTCTAAGACAGTGTCAGTGTCTTGTTTCCTTTGAGTGTTGTAATACATGACACCATTATCTAATAGCACTACTGTATCATTTCAATTGGAAGTAAATATTTAAAAATGCCCTATTACCAATCAGATATAATTATGTAGGATAATGCAGAAAATAATGTAAAGCGTTCGCCATCTTTAAAGTGTGTTCTCTCACATACAAAACATTCAGTTTAAATGAGAACATGGTGTTAGCTAAGCGAGATCGCAGAGTACCGGTTCCTTACAAATGTCCTCCGCCCACGTCTGGGTCGACCCACTCCCCTGTGACCCATCATCACCATGCAGGAAGTGGTGCTGGTTGTTCAACCAATGACCTCCGACCTTGCCACCAGAGAGCCAATGGGAGCGGAGCAGGGGCTGGAGACAGCCCTAGCCCTCTGACTTGATGGCTCCAGGCACTGAGCTTTTGTGAACCCCATGCCCCATGGCACCCCTCTCGCCACCACCACTACCCAAATACATTATTCATGGAGCGATAGAAAGAGAAAGAAATAATGGGAGAAAGGGAGGGAGAGAAACAGAACATGGAGGAGGGAAGCCACAAGGTTCAAGACCTTCTCAGATCACAAGGAACTCGTGCTTAACCTCCCTTGAAGTGGCGAGCGTGGGGATAGAGGCCGTTTCTTTTTCACGTTGGGGCTGAGAGAGCGGCCGAGGCGGATCAATAGGGGATTCCCTGGTGTCTTCTGGGGGAACGCGGCACTGCAAGCCGATTGGTGGATCAATGTGGTTCCCAGGGTTCAACTCCAACGCCATAGCCAGCCAGAAGTCTCCATCGCGGCGATAGGGTAATACATACAGCCGTGTGGTGGCTGGTCGCATCGCTCTGCCCTTGGTGAATCTGTCTCAGGTGTAGCCAGCCTACGCATTGTAACTTACATCTAATAGGGCCAAGATGCACTTACTGGACATAATGTATATGTCTATTGAATGGCATTATCATAAAGCCTAGAAAGACCGATAACCCCCATTATGACATCTTTAGTTCTATCTGGGTCACAGATCCCCTATTCCACAAACCCCAGAACACGACTGTGGACTGTACAGCTAACAGCCCATAGATATTAATGGTTGATATTAGCTTTGTTTGCCTTGCGTGAGGAGTGCAGGATCTCTCTCCATTCCCTGCCAAATAGACTGGGTCATTGGTTATGATAGGTGATGATTAGTGATGTATGCGTATGTTTTCCTTCTAGTCCTCTATGTAAAACCTCCCAGCTTCTCTCTCTCTCAGCACAGCCTGTTAATACTAGCGCTACAGCTAATTGTATAATTGTCTGTTTTGTTTTAATCTGACAGCGTTGCCCCGGCCCCATAACAAGACCATCTTCATCTTGTCCTGTCAGCCATCATTTAACACGGCAGGTTGCTGGGCCGGGCGCCCCCGACAACACCCGGGCACCTCCGCTACTAGCAAACATTACCAGGGAACGCCGCTAGCGAGCCAACCGGTTGCAAGATAAATAAACACAGCCGTCGTCGGGCGGATGAATTCCGAGTGACACGGACACAGTGGATAAAGTAATAATGTAGAGGGGGTAGAGGGCCGTCCACTAGATAGTATCCTACCGCCGCGTCTCTGCTGTAATTATTGTTTCATTGTCATTAACCTCACAAACAGAGGTTCATCTGCATTGTTTAAAGGACTCTGGGATGTGTAGTGACAGGGTGATCTGTCATACCTCTGGAGGGAGGAGGAACGGGGCGAGGGGGAGGGATTAATGAGGTATTACTTGGGGTTGGATGGAGGGGTGGAGGGGGCAGTGCTGGAAAATACATGGGAACGAGAGGGCCAACATTAGGCTAATTGGGAGATGAGTGCCTCCTTGTAAAAAGTGCTTCTAATGGCACATTTGTTACTCACGCTGCGGCGGCGGCGCTAGACTAATGCGCTAATGCAGAGTGGGCTGCAAGAGGTGGTTGACACTACAGGGACTTTGTGTTTCTGTGTAAATATGTACATCAGCTGTCTCGGAATTTGAGATATGATATGTACACAGTGTGTATACACACACACACACACAAGCTATTGTGGTGTTAGACGTTATTTCTCATCTTCTAGGAAGTTAGCATTCAATTAACAAGCGGCGTTTGATTTACAAGTGGGTTTATCATTGCATATCTTTGTGTTTGAACGTGGATCGAGTCTCACAGTTTAAGTTTATTTACAGAAAAGTGCTAAAGAGTTGTTTTTGTATATAAAAGACATGAAGCCCAGTCATGATACCATCAAATAGCATTGCTTTGACTGAAATATGCAATGAAACATGTTCTTGTTCATTGTCGAATATGTTATGTTTTATTATCTGTTAATATTTATTTAGAATGTTTGGTTGCCCAGCTCTTGTGGTCTGTACTTTGATAGTGTTCCCATAAAACATGTTAAACATCTACTATTACACAGCGTAAACAGAGAGGGGTTATAAAATGGCCGAATAATAATGAGGAGTTTCTGAGATAAAAAGCACATGAGGTTTCCCCCTGGACCAGGAACTGTAGTCAAGCTAATCCCCTCATATTGTTCACTCACTCTGGTTGGTGTGGGGTTCAGTAAATGCAAGCTGGAGTTTCTCCCTCACCCTCTCTCTCTTCCTGTCTGTGTTTCTATCCCCGCTCTCTCTCTCCATCTATCTTTCTCTCCCCTTCCGTGGCCTAAGCCCTGTTGACTGTGCTTCAGGAGGATCTGGAGCAGAGCAGAACAGTGGATGGAGGCTGGGCCGTGTGTTTTCCTAGCCCCCACTGCAGTACGGGCCTTCTCTCTCCATAGCCGTAGTACAGACCTGTATCGTGATTGAACAACAAGCAGGGATGAAGGGATGGGAGGGAAGAATAGGATAAGAACATAAGCCGTACTTGTCTGTGTCCGGACAGTGTTCTGAAAAGCTAAAGGATAAATTGCGTGTGATGGGTTTTTAAGGGGACTTGGACTGCCAAGTGGTGGCGTGACCTTTGAACCTTTGAAACAGCAATGGCTGACTCTCTCCTCAGTGGTTAGGGTAAGTGAGGAACATTTATTGTTGATTGATCTGCACAGTGTAGGCCTACCTTTTTATTGGGCATCTTCTAATCCATAACCTGCCTCTGATCAGATTAGCTGTATTGTATTTCATTAGTGTCACTTTGTAACAGTAAACAGATCCAAAATAGTACCACATATATTGGAATGTGTCATAGCTATTCCATTCTGCACCAATCATTTGGTGAGTTTGTGTCCCTTGTGCGTACGTGCCTGTTATGTACTTGTCAGTTTATTAACGTATGTGACCCTCATTCTACGACTCCCGTTGTACATTTCAAAGTGACTATTTCTGAGCAATTCTCTCCATTTCTTATCTTTCTGCCTAATTATACACTTTCTAATTGAACTTTTTTCAATGGAATCCGATGGAAATCCACATGCCCCAACGGCCGTGCAGCTATGAAATAATAGTGCCCAGGCTACAATTTAAAGTCATATACCTCCAAGCGAAAAACTCACACACACAGAATGAAAGTGTAAAATGTTTTTTTCATGTATATTTAACAACAAATAACCCCAGTTACTATTGATGTTCCGTCTCCCAAGGATTCATTTGGCTTCTATGTCTAAGGGCATGATGTGCAACCACTCTCTATCTAACCCCCCTCACACACACACACACACACACACACACACACACACACACACACATGCAGACACACATGAACACACACACACTTCCTTTTCCATTCTCTCCCTCTGTCTTGTTAAACATTTATCTTGTGTTTTTCCCTTTAAGGCCCTTTGTGATGTATTTTTACACCCTCTTAGACTCCAGTGTTGTATCTCTGATAGATTCTGCCAGGCAGGAGAGAAGGAGCGGGGTGTGAACGGGGAACAGTACCCTAGCGTTGCTTCTAATTGTTGTGGTTGCACTGTCGTTCCCTTGAAGTCACACTTGACTGGGCTGCAGAGGTCCCACAGGACCATGCAGAGTAAACTGTAGTGTTTATCCCCACCACTCATATAATAAACACACACACTCATGCATACATACATACATATATGCACACACACTCACACCATTCACAAAGTAGCAGCTCTGTAGTGCACACAGCCCCGTTTTCTTCCCGTGTGAACAAGCAATGTGGGACTTAAATTTAAAATAAAATGTCTAGATAATTGATTAGCACTAATGTTGAATCTCATAGTAACACCTGTTAAAGTCTGTCAATCAAATAAGTTGTTTAGTTGACAGGATGTGCCAATCTCTGTTAGTGATTTGCTGGGTTCCACCCTCGCAGTACACAGTCAGAGCACCAGTGGGTTCAGAGTCTGAGACAACAGAACTGGGTCAGTATTCTGTGTATCAAAGCTCTGAGCCCGACCGCAAACTCCTTCAGTTCAGGTTCAGGTCTTGCCAAGATTCCTTTCCCAGAATCCATTGCCATGTCTCGACGTTTGGCAATTGACGCGCATGTTTGTTCAAAACTCGAGGCGTTTTATTTTTCTGTGGTTAATAGCACCATCTCCAAAAGAGACGGCCGCCAAGTAAAGTGCTCCTCTTGGAATAATGCTGAGAGCTCTCCCATCGGAGTCTTTTCTCCCAGGATGGAAACTTTGTTTCCCACGCTTCCACAGGGCTCCACAAGCACAGGGTTGGGAAACACCAAGGCCCATGTAAAATATGTCCTGTCAACATTTACTTCATTACATTTCCCGTTCCCTCCCGCCTTCTCTCCATAGGCAGTGTAAATGCAAGCACATGCGTTTTCCTCTTGACACGGTCACACTGATAAAGTATGGCTGCTTCATTAGTATTGAATCTGATGGGAGATATGCATCCCGTAAACCTCATTAACATAAAGACTGATCCCAGGTCTGTTCTTAATGAAAGTGATGCCAGATCGGTGTCACCTCCAAAGACGCACTTAAATTAACATGGATGTTCTTATTTTAATGTCAAAGTCGACTTAACCCCCATAGACTGATATTCCTAACTCCATTTTACTTTGTTCATTAGATTCCCTCAGAGATAAGAGGGAACTATGAAAAATGGCTGCCAAGTAGCAAGGTACGATTAGTGGTTCGTGCTAATTAATCCATTCTTTCTTATAGCAGCCTTTTCTCTCCCCGGCTGTCATCGCGGCAGTAAACATAGCGGAGCTGCGTGCCGTGCGCTGTTCTGAGGGACTCTCAGCGAGAGTTCACATCTTTCACGGGCTGTTTTTGTTAAACAGTCTCACAGCGAATAGATCAACGTCCCCAGAAATGGTTAGAATTCACAGGTACCCACTAATAGCCCACCAGCCCCACCGGCCCCAGCGGTCTCCATTTGTTTGCTTTTAGACTTTATTAAACTCTTCCTGTTCCTCTCCCTGTGTGCCTAATGACTGTGTATGCATAGCTGATGAAAGGTAAAGAAGGAAGGAGAGAAAGGGGGAAGGGAAAGAGGGACAGGGAAGAGGAGGAGGGTTATTATCAGAGCTCTATTATCAATCTTTACTTGTCGCTTCAGGGGCCTCTGAATTTCATGAGCCGATAACAACACCCCTTCCCTACCCCCTTCTACCCCGCTCCCTCTCGACCTCAGACCGACCACAGTGATTATGCACAATCAATAACTTTAGTGTGTTTTGTCTATTCTCTCTCGTCTTTCCATTGGGCCTCTAGGATGCTGCGGGCAAGGTGCTGGACCGCTGGTCCATTATGTCTCGGGAAGAGGAGATCATCACCCTGCAGCAGTTCCTTCGTTTCGGAGAGACCAAGTCCATCGTGGAGCTGATGGCCATCCAGGAGAAGGAGGGTCAGGCGGTCACCGTGCCCTCCTCCAAGACCGACTCAGGCATCCGGACGTTCATCGAGAGCAACAGCACGGGACGCGGTCGAAGCCCAGGCCTCCTCAACCACATGGAGACCAGCAGCCCGTCCAGCATCCACCACTTTGAGAACATCCCTAACAGTCTCGCCTTCCTGCTGCCGTTCCAGTACATCAACCCTGTGTCGGCCCCCATGCTGGGCCTGCCCCCCAATGGCCTGGCACTGGAGCAGTCGGGCCTCCGGAGCCTCCACGACCGGGATCGTGAGGCCAGCCTACCCAACCAGGGCGAGCCGGTGGAGAGCAGCGAGTCCGAAGTATCCCTCAGCCCTTTCCGCAGCAGCGGTCAGAGCCCCAGCCGCATCGGAGCCCTGGGGGGCATGAACAACGCCATCGAGCCCAAACAGGAGCCCAACAACCGGGCATCACCTATCTCGCCCACTCCTTCCAACCAGCCGTCCCAGCAGCAGACGGAACAGCAGCAGCAAGGCCAGCAGCAGCAAGGCCAGGGGCAACCCGGGACCCCACGGCCTAGGTCCAACTCCCTCAACGACCACCAGGCCCACCACCACTTTGTGAAGAGCGAGCAGTCCAAGAGCATTACCCACTCATCCTTCTCCTCCAAGATGCACCGCATGCGCCGCATGGGAGCCACCTCACGCAAGGGCCGTGTGTGCTGCAACTCGTGCGGCAAGACCTTCTACGACAAAGGTACGCTGAAGATCCACTACAACGCCGTACACCTCAAGATCAAACACCGCTGCACCATCGAGGGCTGCAACATGGTGTTCAGCTCGCTGCGCAGCCGCAACCGCCACAGCGCCAATCCCAACCCACGCCTGCACATGCCAATGCTGAGGAACAACCGCGACAAGGACCTCATCCGTGGGTCGGGCCCCGGCACGCCCGTCATCTCCAGCGCCAAGAGCGGCTTCACCCTCACCAGTCCCGGACGGCCGCCTCTGGGCTTCGCCACCCCACCCCTGGACCCCATGCTCCAGTCACCCCTGCAGAGCCCACTGGTCTTCCCCTCCCTGAAGTCGGTGCAGCCCATCCAGCCGGTGCCCCCTTTCTACCGTACGCTGCTGTCCCCACAGCACCTGGTCAGTCCTCCAGTGTCACTGCCCACCAGCCCCATCCTGCCCTCCACCACCAACAGCACCTCTCTGATGGACCAGCAGCATCAGCTCCTGGCTGCCGCCGCAGCCGCAGCCTCCCACAACGCCCACAATATGTCTTCTGAAGGTGGGCTAATGTCCCACCACAGGCTGCCCACCCCCAGTATCCCCCAGCAGGATCCAGCTGCTGCCACCAACACGGACCCCACCCCCAAGAAGAAGCCCCGTAAGTCCAGCATGCCGGTGAAGATCGAGAAGGAGGTGATTGACGTGGCGGACGAGTACGATGAGGACAAAGACGACGAGGATGACGACAGCTGTCACCACCACCACCACCACCACCACCCCTCCTCCCACCTCCACCACAACAACATCAATGGAAACCGCAACAACAACAACAACAACAGCAGAGGAGGGAACAACAACGGCCACCACAGTGGCGGCAGCGGGCACCAGTCCCCCTCCCAGGATGAGATGAGCCCAGGCCTGATGAGGGGACACCTGATGAGGCACGACCAGGACGACTGCCGGGGGGAGGGACCCGGAGGCGAGGGCGGCAGGGGCGAGAGAGGAGGCCCAGGCGGTGAGCTCCGCTGCATGGACAGCTTCACCTCCGAGGACCAGGACCACGAGAGAGACTTTGAGAACGATTCTGAGACTTCGGACTCCAAGATGTTCTACCGCGAGGAGATGATGGAGGTGGAGGAGCAGCACCAGAGGCTGAGGCTCAACTCCTCCAGGAGCTCCAGAGTAGGAGGAGGCAACAACCTGGAAAAGGACCAGGAGGACCTGGAGGCCAGAGATGAGGAGGCACAGCTGAGGAAGGAGATGGAAGACCCCAAGAGCCGCTCCTCACCCTCACCCCACCAGCCCGCCATCAAGATTAAGGAGGAGCTCAACGACCCCACCTACGACATGTTCTGCATGAGCCAGTACGGCCTCTACAACGGGGGCATGGCGGCTGCCGCAGCCGCCGCCGCCAGCATGGCTGCCCTGCACGAGAGCTTCATCTCCTCCATGAGCTACGGCGCCAGCCCGCCCAAGTTCCCCTCCTCGCACTCCCCCGAGGGAGAACTGTGCACCAGCCCCAACTCCAACGACCCCAAGATCTGCTATGTGTGCAAGAAGAGCTTCAAGAGCTCCTACAGTGTCAAACTGCACTACAAGAACGTGCACCTCAAAGAAATGCACGTGTGCACCGTGTCCGGCTGCAACGCCGCCTTCCCCTCCCGACGGAGCAGAGACAGGTGAGTGTCGTACAACACACACACATATATACACACTAACAGTGTCTTTTTTCTTGGCTTACAATTGGTTCTTAATTTGACTGCCTCAATTTTTCTGACTAATTATTTAAATATCAGTAGAGTATGAATGAATACTATGATACAACTGGTGTTATTAATTCAAGTAACAAAACAAAAATTTGAGATAAACAATATTTTATTTATTTTTATTTTACCTTTATTTAACCAGGCAAGTCAGTTAAGAACACATTCTTATTTTCAATGACGGCCTAGGAACAGTGGGTTAACTGCCTGTTCAGGGGCAGAACGACAGATTTGTACCTTGTCGGCTCGGGGGTTTGAACTCGCAACCTTCCGGTTACTAGTCCAACGCTCTAAACGGGGCCTCCCACTCCTCTTTCTATTCTGGTTAGAGCCAGTTAGCGCTGTTCTGTGAAGGGAGTAGTTCACAGCGTTGTACGAGATCTTCAGTTTCTTGTCAATTTCTCGCATGGAATAGTCTTCATTTCTCAGAAGAATGTCTTTGTTTCTGGACATTTTGAACCTGTAATCGAACCCACAAATGCTGATGCTCCAGATACTCAACTAGTCTAAAGAAGGCCAGTTGTATTGCTTCTTTAATCAGAACAACAGTTTTCAGCTGTACTAACATAACTGCAAAAGGGTTTTCTAATGATCAATTAGCCTTTTATAGTGATAAACTTGGATTAGCTAACACAACATGACATTGGAACACAGAAGTGATGGTTACTGATAATGTGCCTCTGTACACCTATGTAGATATTGCATAAAAATATATAAAAATATATAACTATCGGCAATTTCCAGCTGCAATAGTCATTTACAACATTAATAATGTCTACACTGTATTTCTGATCAATTTGATGTTATTTTAGTGGACAAATATATAATATATATTTTGATTTGTTTAACACTTTGTTGGTTACTACATGAATCCATGTGTTATATCATAGTACAACACTGTACAATGTAGAATAATAGTAAAAATAAAACCCTTGAATTAGTAGGTGTGTCCAAACTTTTGACTGGTACTGTGTGTATATATATATATATATATATGTGTATATATATATATATATATATATATATATAACAAAATGTATATATATGTATATATATATATATATAAAATACTAACAATTCAGGCATTCATTACAGGTAGGTTCATTACATATGTTTTGTCCTTTCATTTTGACATTACATGACGTAATTAGAAACATTGACAATGTTGTGGATGTATGTATGGTGCATGTATCGTTTTAGTTGATATTTCATCATATCAGTAATTGTAGAAAGTTTAGGACAGTAGATTCGTTTTCTTGATGAGCTACTCAACTGCAGTGAAGTCTTTTTTCTTACTTAGATGGAGTGAAATTATTAAGGCGTCACCTACCATATGTTAAGTGAAACGCACCATTAGCAGAGATACACTTTATAATGTAACAGGTATACAGTGGCATCTGTTGACTGTCATGTCAAAGTTCAGAGAAGTAGGGTGTCATCACCAGAACACACACACAATCTTCCACTCTGATATATACCCCTGTTTACCTCCCCTCACTCCCCTCGTTACTGACAGGTGAGGTAGCATACATTAACGTAGACAGCGGTCTGTCAAGCCACTGCATGTATTAGCGCCCTGCTCCAGGAGGTGAGGCTAGCCACGCTTTACCTACCTGGGCTTGTTCGCACATCCACCCTATCCACACACACCCTCCCAGAATACACACACCCACTAAAGCTAGCAGCAGGTTGACGCCAGAACACAACACATGCTGAGGCTACACAACATCAGAGTGCCCTGGGCTAGCAACTAGCATTTAGCTCTCCAAGGAATTGCTAACAATTGTTTTTATTTTTTTGTATGAGGGGATGTTTGACGTTAGACTTCGACTGGCCTAAGAGAAGTTTGAAAATAGCCTATCAAATGTGTCCGGATATTAGGGTAATTTAGGGAATTAAAACTCTCAACAACGACCCCATGGTAGCATCGATAGTGACTCATTAGCATTGTTATTAGCATCATAAAAAAAACGAAGTAAAGGCCTTGTGTGTGACATTGCCAGGTCTATTCCCCTGACCACCGTGTAAACAAGCATGTCCATTTGACTGAACGGTCCAGTCTGTCTTCACAGTGGGGTGTCGGTGGAAAAAGGGTCCTTGAAAGGAAATGTAAATTCATCTCCTCCCCAACGCCCCTCGAAAATAGACATGACTTCAAGTGTAACAAATGCATCTCTTTATCGCTTTAGCAGAGCCCCCCCCCCACAGTCAGAGCATGCCTTTGCTCCCAGTATAATGACATATGCCACATTCTAGAGCTCTAGAAGAGGGGAAGCCTCACTCAACCAGCTCCTCTGAAGAAAGAGATAAAAACATGTTTTGTTGTGTTAGAGCACGCCGTGGTGACAAGTGACACTTTTTTATTTAGATAAAGAGCGAGTGTGTTTTCTCCCCCTCCTAATCTAATTTGCTTCTCTGAGGAGTTTTTTCTCTAGTTTTTCTCAGTTGTTTTGTCTCAACAGCAACCCTCCACCCGCCTCCCCTCTCCACCCGCCTCCCCTCTCCACCCGCCTCCCCTCTCCACCCGCCTCCCCTCTCCACCCGCCTCCCCCCTCCACCCGCCTCCCCTCTCCACCCGCCTCCCCTCTCCACCCGCCTCCCCTCTCCACCCGCCTCCCCCCTCCACCCGCCTCCCCCCTCCACCCGCCTCCCCTCTCCACCCGCCTCCCCTCTCCACCCGCCTCCCCTCTCCACCCGCCTCCCCCCTCCACCCGCCTCCCCCCTCCACCCGCCTCCCCTCTCCACCCGCCTCCCCCCTCCACCCGCCTCCCCCCTCCCCCCGCCTCCCCTCTCCACCCGCCTCCCCCCTCCCCTCTCCACCTGCCTCCCCTCTCCACCCGCCTCCCCTCTCCACCCACCTCCCCTCTCCACCCGCCTCCCCCCTCCACCCGCCTCCCCTCTCCACCCGCCTCCCCTCTCCACCCGCCTCCCCTCTCCACCCGGGGCCTTTATTAAGTTCCTTGTTTCAGTGGCATCTGTTCATTCTGTTCCTGTTTGTTCATTAGCACCAAGTAAATAGAGCAGGTGACTCTGGCACTTGTTCAGGGAGAGAGGGATGGAGGCAGGGATAGAGGGAGGGGAAGAGGGGATGGAGGCAGGGATAGAGGGAGGGGAAGAGGGGATGGAGTAGGTGGATGAGAGGGAAAAAAGAGATGGGTTATAGTGTTAGCAGAAAAGAGAGGGGGAAAGGGGGGGATGGAGGAGAAGAGACAGGTAAAATAGAGTTAGCGGAGGAGAAGAGAAGGTGAAATCATGCCGCACACCTGACGCAGCTGGTGCCGACAGCAGGGAGATGACAGGAAGTGTTATTAAAGGATGCGTTGCCGTGCCGATGCGTGTGTTTGACACAGCCGCGGAAGATGCGTTAGTTCGTTACCCTCTTTGACGAGGCTTTAGGGACAGGGAGCGCCCGGGGCACGAGAGGCCTGCTGTCTCGCATAACCACACACACAAACACAGACACATGCTTGTGCACGTATAAAATCACACAAACTCAAAAGCTGATGCGTTCCTACAGATGCATATAGTCTTACAGAGACTCACTCATTCATTGTAATGTACACAGTATTTTTAATTAGTCTCTTTATTGCGCTAAAATAAAATATGATATTAAACAAATAGCCCTGACCTTATGGTTTGATACGATCCAAATAACAGCCTCCCCACAGCGAACAGACATCTCAACAAATGTTTAAATACTAAATTACCATGACAGAAACGCCAATGGTATCGAGGCATCCCAACGACTCACTTCACACATTTCTGAAGCTGGACACACATGGCCAAACTGACCAATGAGGAGGCCTAATTCAGCGGCCTACTTCCTTATTTAGTGGAAGTCAAGGTAGAACTATGAATCAGAGCCCTCCCCCGCCCGTCATCCTTCCCGACCACTGCCCCAGCTTGTCTCCCAACTATATAATTTAGCCGTCCATCTTTTTTATTGGGCGCTCTCCGACATTAGCGCTCCCCACTTGTATTAGCATCTGCCGCCGCGACCCCGTAATGGCCTTTAAAAAAACACTTAACTCCGGCACTAAACGACGAGGGGATGACAGTGGTGGGAAAAACGAATCAGTGAAAAACAGCAGTAGTTAGGATCCTCTGACTCACAGTAAAGGATTTGGTTTCCAAGAGGCAGTGGGTGCTGTAGTATAGAGAGGTGCAACTGTGAGGGAGCGAGGTCAAATTAGACTGTGTTTCGTCTTCCATCTTGGCTCAAAGATGAACCCAAATGTCTTCCACAGGCTTATAGTGGAGCATGAACCTCAACCCACGCACACAGACACGGTGTCACAGTGACTGTGGAATCTTGCCCTAGTGATGTGCGTGTGACAGTTTGACTCGATTACCAGAAACACAAGCATATAAATTCCAGAAGCGCTTTAACATAAGGCACTGATGAATAGATAGGTGTGTAGCAGGAAGAGAGGACAATCACTGCTGTGAACATATGGATCTTAGAAGGAAGACGGTTTTAGACCAAGATGTGGGTGAGTTACACCTAAGTACACTATTGTTTCCATACTTTGAGTGTGTCCCAAATGGCAACCTATACCCTATATAGTGCACTACTTGTAATCAGAACCCTGGTCAAAAGTAGTGCACTATATGGTAAATAGGGTGCCATTCGGGACGGATATTTTGTGTGGCGCATAAATTCCTGGTAGCATATGGGATGTATTACTGAGCCTGCCGCTCCTATGGAATAAGGAGAGAAGCGTAACAACAGAGGGGTATCGCGGGGCCAAAGGAATTGTGGGTTATTGAAGCTATAGTCAGGGCTCTGGCCGAACACCAATCAGATGTGTCCCTGGGTAATCCCTTAACTACATAATGCATGCTGCAGTGTAATTGTAGTTGTAACATGGGAAAATAATTTGGTCGTTTTCATAAGGACTTTTCCCCTCTGATAATATTATTGTGGAGGAAGGATTGGGAAACCACAACGCCTCAGACATTGGTTTGCTGCTACATAAAGTTTGAGTAGTTTCAAATGACATTTTTCATAAGATTCACTACAAAATGTTACAAATTCCACAGCTAATAACATATTATTTCTGATATTATGAAACCAATCATTATTATATTTTAGCACAAATTCAAATAATATTTCAAATAATCTGATAAGTAACTGTATGATTAATTAAATACATTTAATGAAATATAACCTGTAATTATAATAATCTATTCATTATATCACAGAATAATGATATTTAATCTCAATAAACCAAACCGTATGCCTTCTCTTCATCCCTTGTATTTGAGCTTTAGAATGTAAAATTTCTATAACAACAGAAACCGTATCTGAGCCTAAATCTGCTGGGACACCCAGACATTTGTTTCCAACCAGATAATGTATGCAAAATCCAGGTCTGTAATATGCAGTGCTAATAACCAGCTTCCTCCTCTCCCCCACCACCTCTCCTCTCTCTCCTCACAGCGAGATGTTGACGTCTATACCAACAACAGGAGGTTGTCCAGGTACCTCAGCATATCCCATTAGTCAATTATTTCTCTACAGTGGAGTGACACCCCAGAGGATCGTAGGTAGGCGCATCAAACAAACGCTACCTTCAAAAGCCCCGATGTCAGAGTCAATTAGAGGGGAGGACAAGGACATTTGATCTACGGTATCATATTAATATTTGAGGGAAACAACAAAAGACAATGGGAAATGACAATAGTGTCACAAGCGTTTGAATAGAGAGGGGGGGGGGGGCATTTTGTATCTACATGGTGACGTAGATGTAAAGATACAGATCAATGGCGTGGTTAACTAACAGGATAAACAACATAGCACACTGCTGTTTTACACGCACACACACACACACACACACACACACACACACACACACACACACACACACACACACACACACACACACACACACACACACACAGCTAATAGAGTACAGAGAGTCCTCTAACATCTAGCTGCTAGTTGTACATCAATACAGTAACAGTACAGTGTTTCCCTCCAGCCCCCTGGCCACCAGGCGCTCAGCTCAGAGGTAAATGATTGCATATTTATTGTGGAGGGCGGCACACACACACACAGCGGTGGCAGCAGCGGTAGTATGATTAACGTCTGAAAGGCGTGCCGACCAGTAATCATCGGCCTTATTATCCTCGTTAATCATATTTTCCTAAATCAACGACAGGGCCTCCCTCTCTCTTTTCTACATGTTTATATTAAAACTCTTCCTTGTTTTATTCATTTTCATCCCTTCATCGGAGGACTCTGTCACCAGGTGCTTTCCTGCACTTATTTCCCATGATGCACTAGTGTGCGGAGGCCCCTTGTCCCCACATGGATGGAGGGATGCAGAGAGTGAAGGTTAATTACGTTTGAGAGCCACTCTCTCTCATCCTCCTCCCCCTCTCTCCCCTCCTCCTCCCCCTCTCTCCTCCCTCTCTCCTCCTCCTCCTCCCCTCTCTCTCTCCTCCTCCTGCCCCTCTCTCTCTCCTCCTCCTGCCCCTCTCTCTCTCCTCCTCCTCCCCTCTATCTCTCCTCCTCCTCCCCACTCTCTCTCCTCCTTCTCCCCCTCTCTCTCCTCCTTCTACCCCTCTCTCTCCTCCTTCTCCCCTTCTCCCTTCAAGCCATGTGGGCCCAGTCTCTGGTAGAACTTGAGTGAAGCTGCAGTCTCTTGATATGCCATGCTTAAACAAAGGCCTGATCATTTATAGAGAGAATGTGTTATTTAATTTAGCCACAGATCCCGAGTTCAAAATAAAAAATATCTACTGATGAACAGTATGTTAATGACATTACACTATGAAAGGGGACTTTTATGTTAATTTATCTTTGATACATTTGGGTTTTGTGGATAAAGACAAAAAGATAATCAGAGAATCACTTTCAGAAGGCTTTCGTTTGGAACAATAAGCGTCGCAAATATTTCACATTCTGTAAGTAATTGTAGGCTAATATAATGACAGGGCTTTGTTGATGTGATCTGTAACTTAGCCTTCCATCTAAACCTCCATGGTGTGTCTATGGAGTCTGTGTAACCAACCCCTGAGAGGAATATTCCTTTTATGAACTTTTTGATCAAGTTTCTCCAGCTACGTCTGAACTGAACTTCAGTGTGTGTTGCTGAGGTAGTACAGCTAGTAGAGAATAAAGACAGATAATGATGAATGTGTTACCCAACCCCTCGATCATCCTCCCACCTCTCCACTCCAAACCTCATCACATAGCAACCCCACATGACAGCAGAGGCAAAGAACCATCAGCGTCAGTTTAATATGACTTCACTTTGCTCATTACGACTCATTTAGACAGTGCACACACACACACACACACACACACACACACACACACACACACACACACACACACACACACACACACACACACACACACACACACACACACACACACACACACAGTACAGAGGGAAGGACAGGGCCATTGGAGGAGAGACGGGAGCCTAAAGATGATTAACATTGGCTGGGACAGACGCGTTAGCTAGCTAGCCTCTCTCTCTCTCCATCTCCTCCTACTCTGCACAAACAAAATGGCCTCTCAAGAGGCCTCCCCCATCTTTGGGCGAAGATGAGACTGTCAATTTGGTTTTCCTGACACGTTACTGGTCATCAGGGAGGGAGAGGTGGAGAAGGGAGTGAGGGAACGAAGGAGTTTGGTTTGGGGGGTAGAGGAATGGGGAAGAGGGGGAGTGAAATAGTGGTGGCAGAGTGATGGAGACAGGGAGATGGGGCAGAGAGGCTAAATCTGATAAATGAAGGAATCTGTGTATGGCCTCTAAATGAGGAAAATATAACCCCAAGAATATAACTGCAGCCTGACACACTTCCAGTGAATATGTTTAGAGATAGGGAGGAGATGCATCTGTCACCGGTGCAGGTGAATTCCTCCGCAAAGTCTATTCAAGCAGCCATTACTCACACCATATTCCACAGGCTTGAATTGTTCCAAAGATGCAGATGAACAATCTATTTATTTATTTTAAACAGTAATCACTAATTGTTTGATTACTCAACACATCTTTTTTTTCTCAGGGTCAGAATGTGGACTTTGTGAATGACAGTATAAGGGCCAGAAGGGACATATAAATGTAGAATGTAGATGGGCTGTGTGTTAGTTATTCAGTTGTGGTCTTGATATTGTGATCTAGTATAAATGCTGATATCACAATAATGACATATGGCTGATGCAGTAGTACTTAGTAATACTGTAGTAATTCAGGGTACTTACTGCATGGCACTTTAGCATGTGTTTTAACCTCATCAGTCAGGGAGCCATGACAGACTAGAGCTTATGAGCAGTGTGTGGGGTGTGGCTTTAGGGGTGGAGACATGTTGCAAAGGACCCGCCTACCTGAGCATCATCAACAGCATACAGCCCAATCACATCAGCTAATGCCATAGCCTGTTGGCATCCCCACTAAAAACAATCAACAAACCAATCAAATTGAATGCAATCGATGTAGCAAAATATCTAGACCCAATTGTTTGTTTATTGGTTGTGGAAACAGTCATTTCTCCATCTACACAGGGATACATTAGGAGAGACAATGAGTCATGACTATTTGGACCATAAGATAACACCATCTGTGTATCAGACTGTTATCATAGGTTAAAGGAAGAGAGCTAAGAATTTCCATAAGTCTCAGAACATGGATGTACTGTATATTTTCTCTCTCTCTCTTTCACACACACACACACACAAGCTTGCGCGCACAGGCACACACGCGGCAGTGACAACCACGGCCAATCGATTCTCCCCGCTCCTCGATGCTGACAATGCTCAAGTGGACGGTGCTCCTGTTTGCTTCCTTTTGTAACACAGAAAGAAAGGGGTCCCTCCATTCCAATGAATGTATACTATTTTTACCCTCTTGCAGGAGAATGTCCGATAGGGAACTAAATAATTAAAGGCCAGGGACCCTTTTTGACTGCATCAACCATGGCACTGCTGGTAAGCTCTACTATACATTGTGAATCCATTTGCCCTCGTCCTGTCCTGCTAAGGACGTCTGTTTTTAGTTTGTCACACCCTCCACCGTGCCCCTTGCCTTGCATGAAACCCCCTCATATTTAAAAGCACTGCTTGATATTCCTTAGTCATTGCTTACTTTTGTTTAATTTCACTTTAAAAGTCTTGATTTCATTTGAAAAGTCCCCTGACATGTTGTATTGTGGACAGTGGGATGTGTATACTGTGAAACTTCCATATCTGGCACCAGTTATTACACACTTATGTTTACCTTTCTTTGTCCATTATATTGTGGCATTTGCTGTGGTGGAGCCTGCATCCCTCCCAGTCTGAAATGGCAACTGTGGAATTGGAGGGAAGAGGCATTGAATTTGAGCTGTCAAAACACATTTTACCTCACATCTTTTGGCATGGCTTTGCAATGCAGACTGCTACACCTCACAAACAATACCCTTTAGCTCTAGCAAGCTTTAGCACGACACCAGATCCAGACTTACACTTCCTTGTTGTGAATTCGATGGCGGTGGCTATGCGTTATGAGATACTACTGCTCTCTGTGTGAAAAAGCGGACATTTTTATTTCTTATTACAGCGAAGGGGATACATGGGGATCATATGTTTAAAAGGGGGAGCCTGATTAAGCCACTTCCAATAGGGAGCCAGTGTGATAATGCTGTCGGAGATCTAATACGCTATCCACTTTCCCTCGATTATCGCATTACCACAGCTCCAATCAATTGATAAACTCTCATTCAATATGGTGGAGTATTTAATTGAGTCAGAGTCTATTGGATTTGCAGCGGAGCTGTGCTAGACGTGCTGACTGTGGTAAACTCCGTGGCGGGATGCTCTCGCCACACCGCGTTAGACCAGTTAGGGGAACGTTAAGAGAAGGACTGGGTAGAGTTTCTCTCACCTAAAAGGGAGGGCATTGGAAGCCATTTCAACGTAGCTTCCTCTTGATAGGTTAAGTAAGTAAGGTAAAGAGTGAGGAGAGGTTCTAGAACAAGGTGAATCGTTTAGTAGTTATTTCGTCTGGCGTGAGGTCAGGGGTTAGTGAAGAGGACAGGAAGAGAGGAGGGTTATTGAAAATGTAGTGACTGATACAATATCATTCAAATACTTAGAACTCCAAGCATAGGTGCATGTGTTGGGCGAGACAGAACACATGTTTTGGAATGCAAAATGTATCATCTTTCTAAAAAGATCTGAGAATGTTACCATTCCAGTCATTGTTTAAAGCGCTGAAACACCATTTTGCTTGATTTGACAACTTGTTTAGCCATTTTCTTATGAAAACGATCTCTCTCTACCTCCCCCTTCATTATGTCTTTCCACCAGGCACAGCTCCAACATCAACCTGCATCGCAAACTGCTTACCAAAGAGCTGGACGACATTGTCCTGGACCCCCAACTCACGCCGCTGCCCAAGGACCTGCGCGCCGAGTTCCTGGCTAAGATCTACGCCGGGCACCACTTGGGCCTGGACGCCATGGCAGGGGCGGGCATTGGCGGCGCCAGCCTGGGGGGAGGAGGGCTGAACCGTGACGCCAGCTCCCCGGCAGGCACCGATTACCCCCACCACCACCCCCTAAACCATCACCACCACCACCACCCCCTCACCAACGGCTTCTACCACCGCAGTGGCCCCCCAGACGACTACATGGTGCTGGACCTGAGCACCGCGTCCAGCATTCAGTCCAGCGGGTCAGTCCATTCATCACGCCAGTCGGACGAGGGCAGCGACGAGGGCATCCTATTGGATGACCTGGAGGAGGGGGTGGAGGAGGGAGGGGTCAGCGACGGGGAGGACTGCTCCCAACATGCCCCGGGGCAGGCAGGGGCCGGGAGGCGGCGGGACCAGGTCTGCGAGGGAGGAGTCGGAGGAAGATCGGAAGAAGGTCTGACCGGCGCCGACCCCTCCTCCTCGCCGACCGTCCTGTCTTCCACCGGTGGCAGTGGTGGGATCCTGTGCAGCATCTGCCACAAAGTGTACAGCAACAAAGGGACCCTACGCGTGCACTACAAGACTGTGCACCTGCGCGAGATGCACAAGTGCAAAGTGGCCGGCTGCAACATGATGTTCTCCTCGGTGCGCAGCCGCAACCGCCACTCTCAGAACCCCAACCTCCACAAAAACAACGTGCCCTTCACCACCATGGTAGACTAGCCCAACCCCCTGGCCCTCGTCTGGCCAACTCTACCCCCTTCCTCGACTCCCTTCTCACCCCAAACCATGAGCTCTTACCCCCAGGAACTACACCTTACCACCCCTAGACGTCATGCACCACAATTCTCTTTCCCTTCGATGAGATCCAGTGACTATATACAGTAAGCGTTGACTTTTGACCTTTCCTTCTTTGGAAGAACGAGGATGAGACACTTGAAGTGTCTTTATTCCAAAAACTGGCCCTGCCGGTTTCCCATAAACCCCATTTCCTATTTCCCATATGTTTTTGTCCATCTCCAAAGAATCTATTCAAACTCTTATTTGTGACTGTTGCCTGCAGAAATGGTAAAAATATAAATCTTCTTGTTGTATTTGTGTAATGATAGCTTTTAAAGGAAACCCCATACAAGAGCATGACTGCTTCATTTGTAAATAATATGTCCCAAGAGGCTATTGGTGTAAAACAATTGTATTTGATGGTTGTTAGCTATTTCTTTGGTTTTTATGTCACAGTACAATACTTCCAGCGCTAAGGTAGGCAAGAAAGAGGTAGCATCTTTACTAGCTTGACTCATTTATGGTAGTTTAAAAACCAGTTTTAAACTGAGAAGGAGAAGAACTAATGATCATGTGACTTGTTGTATCTACCTGTTAGATATGCGGAGGTTGCTGGCATGCTTTTTTTGTGTGGCTCCTACACCAATATCATTCTCTGTTCTTTTGTTTTTGTTATCATTTATAGCTTTTACTATACCAAGTCAGTTTTTCGCACTTTGCAACTATACAAGCGGGATGTGTAATATTATTACAAGGACTTTGCAATGGTTTTGGTTTCCGCGATGTTCGGGGTCTGAGACGGCCACAGTGCCAAGGGGAAATGACTTGTGGCAGGTTTATTTTTATTTTTTTGCACGTGTTCAGTTTCAAAAACGCTATTTCACAACAAAAGACCCATATTTCTCCTGAACGAAACCAAACATCCGGCCCCTTTACTCAAATAATCGTATTCAGAAAAAGTCTAAATATTTCTGCTCTACCAGATACAGTAACGTGACTGACTACAATACAGCTGCTGTTTTTCAAGGCAGAAGATTTAAGTATTGAGGAATTTAGTTTGTGTTATTTTCATTTCAAGGAGTGTAAACCCAGTGTGTGACTGTAATATCACAGTACTTAGCTACAGAGGTTGAAGTAGGCTAATCTTTCTACTGCATGTGGTATTTGTGACCTAAAACAAGCGTTGGTTGAGTGTCCTATTATTTTATACACGTTTCCATGCAGAAAATGGCCATCCTATCAGAAGTATTGTGAATGTCACATTGATTATAAAACAAAGAAATAGTCCCTAAACTGTGACCAAAAGAAGCATTGGTTTTTAAAACATCTATAATTTTCTGCCATACAGTTGTACTTTAACTTACATAAGTTGATATGATGCACTTGAGTCTTAAGCCTTTTGCTATATTTTTTCAGTATTGATTTCCATTGCTGATTGTCAGCTTCAAAGGTGAACTCTGTGAAACTCTGTCGCCATTGCCTGGCTGTTTTCGGAGTTATTTGCAGCCATTTTCCTTGTTTCCATACACATCTTAAGGTACAAATGTTTCAGATAACTAGGCAAAGTAGCCAGGGGAAGGGGTATTTATTGGCGGGTGATGTCATCTTGATGCAGATGTCTTGTCCAATATCAATTCCTTTTTTTTTTCAAGAAAAGAAAAAAGAAAGACAGATCGGTCTTCATTTTGAGTCTGTGCCCTTGAGTTGATGGTTATTATTGTGTTTTTGTCGTGTTACTATGGATGTGAAAAAATTGAGAGCTCCTCTTTCTTGATTGGTGCTTATCTAAAGGGGATACAAACGCACAGTGTTACGCGGTATACAGTATTCAAACCTCCGTTATATCCATGAAAGTGTTGGACAGTTTTTTTTTTTATGACTATTTTGCAATGGGCATGATGGACCCTTTGATGGGCACGTTGGTGTAAACTCTTAAGACTTAGCTTCTCCTCTCTCTACCAACCTCCACGACACTGGCAGCAGGCTTCACCCCTCTCCTCTCTCTACCAACCTCCACGACACTGGCAGCAGGCTTCACCCCTCTCCTCTCTCTACCAACCTCCACGACACTGGCAGCAGGCTTCACCCCTCTCCTCTCTCTACCAACCTCCACGACACTGGCAACAGGCTTCACCCCTCTCCTCTCTCTACCAACCTCCACAACACTGGCAGCAGGCTTCACCCCTCTCCTCTCTCTACCAACCTCCACGACACTGGCAGCAGGCTTCACCCCTCTCCTCTCTCTACCAACCTCCACGACACTGGCAGCAGGCTTCACCCCTCTCCTCTCTGAAGAGAGAGAGAAAGAGCTGAGTGAAAGGGGTTGCGGAGGTGGAGGGCTGACTTGAGAGGAAGAAGGGATGACAGTGAGTATCATTAAAAATGTGCTGTTCCACAGTTACCTGGAGGCCTTCTGACGCTGATCTGTCTAATAACTCACTTGTCACTTCATTACACCGCCAGACGTGAATGTTGCTGACAGGACTGTGACGGCGACAGAGAATCAAACCGGTCTCTCTCTCTCCCTGAGAGAAACCACCCCCGCCCCCCTCTTCCCCCTCAACCCACTACTCACCCCCCTCCCCGGGTCCTTTAGGGACACCGACTAATAGTGTACTCTTAAGTTCACAAAATGGCCATCGCCGTAGAAAAAGGATGTGTAATTGCCTGTTTATCCCAGGTGAAGGAAAAACTTTGTACAGGAACCTTCGGCAACACCCTGGAGTGGCACTGAGGCGCAGCCTGCCTCATTTGCTCAGTGCACCGTACTGCACCTTACCGCCACGGGCCCAGCCGGAGAAGTACAGAAGTGTCACTCCAGGAACCCTGCTGACAGCTGTCTCTCTTTCTCTCACACACACACACACACACACACACACACACACACACACACACACACTCTCTCTCTCTCTCTTCCTGCTAACAGGCCAGTGGGATGACAGCAACAAGAGGACTCTGGTGATGGGCGGGAAACAAGGACACCCCGAGGCAGAGAGGGGGAAAAGAGAGAGAGCGAGCTCATCCACGGTCCATCACTCTATGTAATAAAGCAGTCAGTCCAACGTTAGCATACAGCCTTGTCACTGCAGGGCACGCTAGTGTTTCATTATGGAGAACAGTGGAATGTAGCATTGAGTTGGACCGCAATGGACTGCCATGGAATGCACTGAGAGAGAAGGTGGAAAGGGGAAACCTAGTCAGTTGTCCAACTGAGCGTATTCAAGTTGTGCGGAAGTATTCAAGGTGCGGAAGCCCCTCTTTGAAGGTGTTTGATGGCTTACGATGAATACCGTGGATATTAAAGAACTGGGAGAATGCTTGGGAAGTCTGGTTTGGAATCAACACGCATTCTATTGAGGAACGCGAGACGGTAACAAGCTAAGAGTAGTCTTAACTAACGCTGCTGTAGCCAGTGACCTTCGCCTGCGCGGTTAAACCTCACAACCTGATCTGATGAGAAAGACAGCAGAACCCAAAAGCTTAAACATTCCTCTTGTCCTATTCAATGTTGTAGACCTCTCAAGCAGCTAGAGAGCTCAATCAGTGACCTGTGTGTTAGTGTGTGTATGTTAGTGTGTATGTATGTTAGTTTGTGTGTATGTTAGTGTGTATGTTAGTGTGTGTGTGTATGTTAGTGTGTGTGTTAGTGTGTGTGTTAGCGTGTGTGTTAGTGTGTATGTTAGTGTGTGTGTGTTAGTGTGTGTGTGTTAGTGTGTGTGTGTGTTAGTGTGTGTGTGTTAGTGTGTATGTGTTAGTGTGTATGTTAGTGTGTATGTTAGTGTGTATGTTAGTGTGTGTGTTAGTGTGTGTGTTAGTGTGCCAGAGAGAGATTAAATTCCCTTACACTGACTCCTCATCTCTAGCCCCTCTGTCTCTTACTCGATGGCCATGCCAGCACGCCACAGCTCCTAGAGAGAGCTTGCAAATGAGCTGAGAAAACTGCCCTGACACGGAACAGACTGTCCAGAACAGAATAGCCAGACTAGAGGATAGGGAGAGAGAAAGGAGAGCAGAGGGACCGGTCTGAGAACGAAAGCGGTCTGGCAGGGACCTGCGGCAGTCACTTAACAAGGCAGGAGAGATGGAGAGAAGCAGAGAGAGCGAGAAAGCCGTGCCAGCCTTCTTGACTGTCTGGCTGGAAAGTGATGGAGCCCCCTGACCTTTCCAC
>NW_022261984.1:392773-452773 GCF_002021735.2 Oncorhynchus kisutch
GATTCATATAAAGCAAGTAGTTTTGTTTTTGGTTCCATGTTCATAGCAACCAATGACTACATCAAGCTTGTGACTCTACTAACTTGTTGGATGCATTTGCCATTTGTTTTGGTTGTTTCAGAATGTTTGGTGCCCAATAGAAACAGATGGTAAATCATGTAGTGTGTCATTTTAGAGTCACTTTTATGACAAACAAGAATGTTTTCTAAACACTTCTACATTCATGTGAATGCTACCATGATTACTGATTATCCTGAATAAATCGTGAATAATGATGAGTGAGAAAGTTACAAAGGGTCAAATATAATGTGATTGGTTGAATGAAAGTTCAGTGGGCAGATCTCAGAGTGACACGTTAGTGGGTTGAGTGTTTACGGGTGAGAGTCAAATAAAAAAAGCCCTGGTACATTGGAGGTGGATGGGGGCGTTACACATGGGTTGCGATCTGCACGTTTCCTGGTTCGCATCCCGACTGATTGTTTGTTTTGTTACTCAACATTCTAAACTAATTCCATTTCTAATCTACTAACTCTGACTGAATACATTTACATATGTGGACAAAACAGACTTGTACCTTCTCCCCTTCTGGCTGATTGGACTAGGCACTGGGAGAGGGACCAGAAGGTCCTAGGTTCAAATCTTGCCAATGCCCATTCTCCAAAAAGGTACTTTCCCTAGCATGGAATTCACCCCCTCAACCCCCAAACCATACATCAACTTTTGTTAGTAGGGCTGGCTGGAGGATTTTCGCTATTTCGCTAATACTTTTGGGGGTAATTGATCCCAAGGTCTAAAGTTCCTCCCCAATAAGAAGTTTCTCCAATGCATTTTGAGGAAGAAGGAGATAGGATGTGAGGAATCAAGGAAATACGATTGGAGATCCACCTATACACTAAAGCACAAGAGAGTACAAGAGGTGTGGAATTAACCCACATTCTTTTGGTTTTAAGTCTTATGCTTTAGGAAAATTAAAAATCATAGTTTTGCCATCGATCATCCAAACAGCTAGTAGCCTAGTGATTTGTTGATATCCTGGAAAAGGTAGATATTTTTTGGATTGCATCAAAAACCTAAGATTTTACAAGCACACCAACCCTGATACTGTAGCATCACCAGGAGTGTATTCATTAGTCTATCAGAGTTTCTATTCATTCGTTTTGCACTGTTTCAATGGAAAACAATATATTTATATTGCACAAATTCATGTATTCATTAGTCAGATTCCGTTGCCAAACGTTTAGTTTGTTGCAAAACAGCTTGCAACGGAAACCGTTTACCCTAGGGACCAAACGGAAGCAAACAGAAGGAAACGGGGAGGGACCTACCTGAATTTGTCCAATAGAAACTAGTTATCATTGCATAATGTTATGTTTGGAGTAAACGTGTAGGTCTTTCCTGTTTCGTTCTGTTTGCTTCCTTGTAAATACAGGAGTTGTAGTGCTAGTGAGACACGGGGCTCGTTTGAGTGGTAAGTCTAAAGCAAACGACAGTAGACAAATGAAGTCTGGTTCATCTGCAACAGCCGAAAGTCGGACACTAAAGGGATTTTCCAACAGCAAGGCTCAGATCAACATGCCAGTTACCATTGTTTATAAAAGCTTTTCTTTACAAAGTTGAAATAAACATGTCTCCAACCCCCATGTCACACACTCAAAGTGAAACCTTGTGTACACATTGTACAATCAATTGAGAGAGAGAGAGCCTCAAATATCATATTCATTTGTATATATCCACTGTATACATGAATCATGGCAAAGTTGGCTCCTGTTTCAGTCTTGTCTTGGGTCAAACAAAAACACCCTAATGATTGGTTGACAATGGAGCCTCCCACTATGCAGGTGATGGCTGGAAGGTGAAGTTGGCAAAGAGCAACTGCAGAAATTTGCAGTCAAAACGTCATGACCTTTGATCACATTATTTATGTAAAGTTCATGTAAAGTTCACGTAAGCCAGACAATTGTTCACCCCATAATGCAATAAACTTTGAAAGGTGGTGACCAACGATAGTCACCGACTTGACAAAAGTGATCTGTTCGAATGCACCCAATGATACTTCTTTCTGAAAGGCAGGCAGACAAGGTTGCACTTTACCAAAACGTGCTTTAATGACGATTCTACAATCACAGTTGGAAATTACGCACTAATCACACTGTCTGCAAAATAAACAAGCATAACAAAGGCCACTTCCAACAAACTACTATTATTCCAGTCAAAGTCCTTCAGACAATGGCTCCTCTTCAGACTGGTCTATTCTGGCCCCGAGGTTGACTAGTGCTTAGTAAAGGAGAAACGTCCTCTCACTGTCAACCACGTTTATTTTCAGCAAACCTAACATGTGTAAATATTTGTATGAACATAAGATTCAACAACCGAGACAAACTGAACAAGTTCCACAAACATGTGACTAACATAAATCGAAAATTGTGTCCCTGAACAAAGGGGGAGGGGGGTCAAAATCAAAGTAACAGTATCTGGTGTGGCCAGCTGCATTCAGTACTGCACTGCATCTCCTCCTCATGGACTGCACCAGATTTGCCAGTTCTTGCTGTGAGATGTTCTGGTCTTTCTAGGGAGTTTTTCCTAGCCACCGTGCTTCTACACCTGCATTGCTTGCTGTCTGGGGTTTTAGGCTGGGTTTCTGTACAGCACTTTGAGATATCAGCTGATGTAAAAAGGGCTTTATAAATCAATTTGATTTGATTTACCCCACTCTTCCACCAAGGCACCTGCAAGTTCCCAGACATTTCGGGGTGGAATGGCCCCGGCCCTCACCCTCCGATCCAACAGGTCCCAGACGTGCTCAATGGGATTGAGATCCGGGCTCTTCTCTGGCAGTGGCAGAACACTGACATTCCTGTCTTGCAGGAAATCACGCACAGATCGAGCAGTATGGCTGGTGGCATTGTCATGCTGAAGGTCATGTCAGGATGAGCCTGTAGGAAGGGTACCACATATCAGGGAGGAGGATGTCTTCCCTGTAACGCACAGCGTTGAGATTGCCTGCAATGACAACAAGCTCAGTCCGATGATGCTGTGACACGTCGCCTCAGACCATGACAGAACCTTCACCTCCAAATCGATCCCGCTCCAGAGTACAGGCCTCGGTGTATGCTCATTCCTTCGACAATAAACGCAAATCCGACCATCTCCCCTGGTGAGACAAAACCGCGCCTCATCAGTGAAGAGCACTTTTTTCGGTCCTGTCTGGTCCAGCGACAGTGAGTTTGTGCCCATAGGTGATGTTGGCGGTGATGTCTGGTGAGGACCTGCCTTACAACAGGCCTACAAGCCCTCAGTACAGCCTATCTCAGCCTATTGCGGACAGTCTGAGCACTGATGGAGGGATTGTGCATTCCTGGTGTAACTCGGGCAGTTGTTGCCATCCTGTACCTGTCCCGCAGGTGTGATGTTTGGATGTACCGATCCTGTGCAGGTGTTGTTACACATGGTCTGCCACTGCGAGGACGATCATCTGTTCGTCCTGTCTCCCTGTAGTGCTGTCTTAAGCATCTCACAGTACGGACATTGCTTGCCCTAGCCACATCTGCATCCTTATGCCTCCTTGCAGCATCCCTAAGGCACATTCATGCAGATGAGCAGGGACCCTGGGCATCTTTCTTTTGGTGTTTTTCAGAGTCAGTAGAAAGGCCTCTTTATAGTGTCCTAAGTTTTCATAACTGTGACCTTAAGACACTAACAGCTTACAGACGGTAGGCAGTTAACGTCCGTTCCACAGGTGCATTAATTGTTTATGGTTCATTGATCAAGCATGGAAAACAGTGTTTAAACCCTTTACAATGAAGATCTGTGAAGTTATTTGGATTTTTACGAATTATCTTTGAAAGACAGGGTCCTGAAAAAGTTTAGTTTATATCAAACACATGGTTTCCAGCCATGCGCCGCTCCGACCATTGTTATGAGCCGTTTTCCCCTCAGCAGCCTCCTGCGATCCCTAGACAGTGAAATATGCACAGGACATGGTCAGTTAAAAAAAATGTTTCTTCCCTGAATTTGCAGCTCTGAATTCCTCTTTTCAAATCAACACTAAACCCAAAGGGCTCGATTCAATCTGTATCGCCAAAGTTCAGCACTATAGCGCGATTTAAATTTAAAGGCAATGTTCCTGCTTTTGCGGGGACTGCATTAACGGTAAACACCAAATGACCTTCAAAATATTTGTCAAGTTTAGCAGCAGAGAACATGAAATCAGGAAGGCTTCAAACATGACAGACATGAACTGGACACCATGGATCTAATCGGACAAAAACTAAACCATTTTAGTTATGAGAAACATACTATAACAGTCAACATGAGGGTCCGTCAGTCTCTGGATAACAGCCATCACCCACTTACATCATTATCTCCGGCGTCGGTCATATTACAAATTGATACGAATGGCACCGGGGATGTTTTCTTTGGTAAGAAACAGGAACATAATGCTGGCCCTTTTGAAAGTGAAGAAGCAACCGTCGGGAGGCGAGGAGGCTTAATGACCTTAAATTAAACAACATTCCTCATTGTCACACGCCGGCTGCTCATCCAGCCGCTGTCGATACGCTGTGGCCCCGTGGCAGAATAATAGTGCTGGTGGTATTGATTACCCAGGGAGGGGGGGCAGTAAAATATATTTCCCACAGCATGAGGGCCCATGGCCCCGGCAGCCCCATCAGTGACGGCCCCTCACTGGAGACCCTGGGAGCTACAGAACTGCCTGGCAGTCTGCGGCTGGTCCACCTGCTACATAACCTACCGTGTAGTGTTCCTGACAGGGCGCCGCCATCAATTGGTCCTGACAAAAACACAGCCCCTCCGCTGACCTTGAGAGGTAGGAGAGGAGGAGAATAGTCGGACGGACACAGCCGCCAATGGACAGTTGATGTCAGGGACGAGCAGTCGGTCTGTCCTGTTTGATGGGTGAGGTTTTGGAATTACGGTGGTGTTGGTCTAGTCCACTGAGTAGACTCAGGCCTCTTGTCAATGAAGGGAGTTTCTCTCTCTGCTTGGCTAAATGCTTGTCCGTATACTGCGTGCATGCTGACAAACAATAACCTGTCTTGAAGTATTGCAAAAAAACTACTCATAGTTTGCCTAATGTCAGTTTATGTAACAAAATAAGATAGTATAGTGTAGAGAATCATTGTATCATCTAAACCGCTGTGAAATATATTTTCCATAACCCAAAATATAGTATTTTCAGCTGTTTAAAGCTGGTGTGCAAAATCGAAAGTAAAAGACGCAAAAATGAAACTTAAGAACAGGATGCATAAAAATTGCGCACATCGAACAGATCTACCACCTCTTGGACTTGCTTTTACAGATCTATAACTAACATTTCTATGTGAATTTGGTCAGGTCGCCCAAAAAGTTACATATTGCAGCTTTAATTGGTCCTCTGAAGCCCAGGAAGGCCACTGGAGTCTGGGGGAGAGGGCGAGAGGGCGAGAGAGAGAGAGAGAGAGAGAGAGAGAGGGGGGACCTGACAGGAGCTGCCTGTTCAGCAGGACTGTCATAATTAGTGCCTGGCCCTGGCCATTCCAGAGAGTTCTTTAAAGAAGCACTTCATCAATAGTGACACGAGCAGGGGGGAACATCTGCCACTGGAGCCACTACTGCCTGCAGCCAGGCAGTCTCAGTCAGTGACACAGGAAAGGAGAGGAGAAGAGGTGTAATCTCTGCTCTATGTTCAAACAACATATTAGTCGTTTTTATTAGCAGACCTACCTACCACTGTGAAGTGGTACCGCTGGTTGTTGAAACTGTTTCAACTTCAATTAAAAATACAGTATTTATTTGTAATTAATAGATATATACAAAAACAAGAAAATGGCTGAACTTTTGTAGTCCATTTGCTCAATTGGTGGGAGGGGCTTACAGTTAGCTCTAGAGGTCAACCGATTATGATTTTTCAACGCGGGACCGATACTGATTATTGGGGGACCAAAAAAGACCGATACCGATTAATCGGCTGATTTTTTTCAAATTACTTTGTAATAATGACAATTACAACAATACTGAATGAACACTTATTTTAACTTAATATAGTACACCAATAAAAATCCATTTAGCCTCAAATAAATAATCAAACATGTTAAATTTGGTTTAAATAATGCAAAAACAAAGTGTTGGAGAAGAAAGTAAAAGTGCAATATGTGCCATGTAAAAAAGCTAATGTTTAAGTTCCTTGCTCCGAACATGAGAACATATGAAAGCTGGTGGTTCCTTTTAACATGACACTTCAATATTCCAAGGTAAGAGGTTTTAGGTTGTAGTTAATTTAGTATTTTTAGGACTATTTCTCTCTATACCATTTGTATTTCATATACCTTTGACTATTGGATGTTCTTATAGGCACTTTAGTATTGCCAGTGTAACAGTCCCTCTCCTCGCCCCTACCTGGGCTCGAACCAGGAACACATCGACAACAGCCACCCTCGAAGCAGCGTTACCCATGCAGAGCAAGGGGAGCAACTACTCCAAGTCTCAGAGCGAGTGACGCTTGAAACGCTATTAGCGCGCACCCCGCTAACTAGCTAGCCATTTCACATCGGTTACACCAGCCTAATCTCGGGAGTTGATAGGCTTGAAGTCATAAACAGCTCAATGCTTGAAGCACAGCGAAGAGCTGCTGGCAAAACGCACTAAAGTGCTCTTTGAATGAATGCTTACGAGCCTGCTGGTGCCTACCAACGCTCAGTCAGACTGCTCTATCAAATCATAGACTTAATTATAACATAATAACACACAGAAATACGAGCCTTCGGTCATTAATATGGTCGAATCCGGAAACTATCATTTCGAAAACAAAACGTTTATTATTTCAGTGAAATACGGAACCTTTCGGGATTTTATCTAACCGTTGGCATCCCTAAATCTAAATATTGCTGTTACATTGTACAACCTTCAATGTTATGTCATAATTACATAAAATTCTGGCAAATTAGTTCGCAACGAGCCAGGCGGCCCAAACTGTTGCATATACACTGACTCTGCGTGCAATGAACGCAAGAGAAGTGACACAATTTCACCTGGTTAATATTGCCTGCTAACCTGAATTTCTTTTAGCTAAATATGCAGGTTTAAAAATATATACTTCTGTGTATTGATTTTAAGAAAGGCATTGGTGTTTATGGTTAGGTACAGTCATGCAACGATTGTGCTTTTTTCGCAAATGCGCTTTTGTTAAATCATCCCCCTGCGTTGCATCGATTGTATGCAATGCTGGACACGCTAGATAAACTAGTAATATCATCAACCATATGTAGTTAACTCGTGATTATGATTGATTGATTGTTTTTTATAAGGTAAGTTTAATGCTAGCTAGCAACTTACCTTGGCTTCTTACTGCATTCGCGTAACAGGCAGGCTCCTCGTGGAGTGCAATGAGAGGCAGGTGGTTAGAGCGTTGGACTAGTTAACTGTAAGGTTGCAAGATTGAATCCCGGAGCTGACAAGGTGAAAATCTGTCGTTCTGCCCCTGAACAAGGCAGTTAACCCACCGTTCCTAGGCCTTCATTGGAAATAAGAATGTGTTCTTAACTGACTAGTTAAATAAAAGGTGTAAAAATAATAAAAAATCGGTGTCCAAAAATATCGATTTCCGATTGTTATGAAAACTTGAAATCGGCCCCAATTAATCGGCCATTCCCATTAATCGGTCGACCTCTCTTCAGCCAATAACTGTACAGACACAAGACAATATATATTTTTATTTCAGTTTTATTTTGAAATGAATAATGTAATGCCAAACACGGTCTTGCCCCACCACACACACACACACACGCACACACAGTTCCAATCATTTGGCAGAGGCAGCCTTACATTGCCGAGGAACAATTACCGTTCATTGAGAACTAATTGATTTTAATTGTGTTCTGTAATTGGAGGGAAAATTACCAGAATGAAGAGAAGCAGAAAAGCTTTTATGTGCCAATGCTTTATCGGTCCCTGAAGCTACCAGCTTCATCAGATCAGGGCTAAAAACGCCTCCTGTGAGCCGTCGACCAGGAAATGTCCGTCCCGAAAAAAAACATAAATATATAAATATACGTAATAAATCTTAGTCAAGTGTTGGGAACCAGGTGGATGAGACTAAACAAGCCGGCAACTGGCTGATTCCTTATAAAAACTAATTTCTGGTAACATGAGCCCTGGCTAGGATGGGCTTGTCAACGTATTAGACTTTTTACTGGGGCCATATCGATTCTGTTCTACACCAGCGAGGCCTGCATTGCTGGCTAATGCTATTGACGAGCCATCAGTCTTGTCCAAAAGTGTGGAGGCATGCGGCTCTTTTCTGAGGCTGAACAGAGGGAGAGGGGAGAGAGGGAGGGAGAGAGAAGGAAGGGAAGAGAGGAAAAAACATCAATGGACAGTGATGGAGAGCAGGGAGGAGGGCGAAGCTGCAAGCGCAGCATACACACACAGACCCTTGTCCATGGTTTGGGAACACTAAATTAGAAAGAAGACAAAAGGGATGAGAGAGGGAGAAACAGTAAACAGCCGCATCGATCCAACTAGCGTTGGGCAAATCAAACCATTACTGCCTTAGTCTGGACTGTGTCCGTCGGTCGGATAGACCCCGGGGCAGAGGGGAGAGTGTTCGTAGAATCAGTGTCAGTATGCACCAAGGGTCACCCACTGGGTTACAAACTTTGCTCCTGCAACACATCGCTTTTTGTTGCCTGTGTTGGACCGCCGTCCTCAGCAGCACTGCACAAACAAATGTGTTGTGTCGTCGTCAGATCACAGATATCCCTTTACTGTCCCTTTAGAGAAATGTGTCTTAGACATTCAAGTGCTTCTGCTACCCAAAAGGTGCATCAAAAGGTGAAAGAGGAGTCTGGTCAGGAAGGAGTTAACTCCGAGTGGCGGTTAGAAGACAATTCAACCTGGCTGTCAAGAGGCAACCCAGGGACAAGAGGGAATGGCTGAACTCATCACAAACGCCTCTCCTGGCGTCCGCCGCCTCAGCGAAGCCCGCCGCGTAATGACTCCAACAACACGAGGATCCCGTTTAATTAAAATGAAGGCAGATCAGTTAAGCAGATGGTTGCCTCACAAATATTAGGCGAAGTAGAAGTGTTTAATGGTCGGCACTTATCTCCACCCTCCTTTTTTTCTCTGCTCTCTGCAGCGCCGCCCAGCCCAACCCTGATAAACAGGACAGGGGCTCTGTGTTAATCAACCTTAGAACCTTTAAAGCCGCCAGATAAGGAATAATTTGGGATCTTTGTAAATTAGCTTGAGATGTGGCTAAGACTCTGGCCCCCATCTGCCGCAGAGCGCTCACTCGGCCAGACTAGCAGAGGGAGGGAGGTAGGAGTGGAGGAGGGGAGGAGGGTGTTCGCGGTCTATCAGCGTAATAGCCTAGGTGCCATGGTGGATGGCAGTGGGGAAGTTTGGGAGTAAAAAGTAATTTTTTCTCCAACGGAGGAGAATAGAGAGATATTATTATTTATTTTTTTGCTTTTCTCTTGTGTTTTTCTTTATCCCTTCTGTGGGTTGACCTCCCTTGCCACCGCCCTGGCGATCAGCGCTCCTTATCAGTGACACTGGAGAGCCACCCGCTCGGCTGCAATCATCTAAACAGGAAGACTGGGAGTGGGTCGGCAGCAGGCGGCAGCCCGCAGAGTGGCCTCTCTGAGCAGGTCAACGGGGGCCTTCACCCCTTTTAAGTCGGGCACAAGCAGGGGCAGCCCCGTGTTTATTTTGCAGATGAGGGGTTGCAGTGGAGGGGAAGATAGGTCAATCGATCATTGCAGTGCCATTGGACGTGCCCAGAATGTCAACATAATGTTTACTGTTCTCTGTGTTATCATTATCATCATTATGTTTTAGAATGTTTACTGTTCTATGTGTTATCATTATCATCATTATGTTTTAGAATGTTTACTGTTCTATGTGTTATCATTATCATCATTATGTTTTAGAATGTTTACTGTTCTATGTGTTATCATCATCATTATTATGTTTAGAATGTTTACTGTTCTCTGTGTCATCATTGTTTTTTGAATGTTTACTGTTTTCTGTGTTATCATTATCATCCTTATGTTTTAGAATGTTTACTGTTCTCTGTGTTATCATCATCATTATGTTTTAGAATGTTTACTGTTCTATGTGTTATCATTATCATGTTTACTGTTCTGTGTGTTATCATCATCATTATGTTTTAGAATGTTTACTGTTCTGTGTTATTATCATCATTATGTTTTAGAATGTTTACTGTTCTGTGTGTTATCATTATGTTTTAGAATGTTTACTGTTCTGTGTTATCATTATCATCATTATGTTTTAGAATGTTTACTGTTCTGTGTTATCATTATCATCATTATGTTTTAGAATGTTTACTGTTCTGTGTTATCATTATCATCATTATGTTTTAGAATGTTTACTGTTCTCATCATCATTATGTTTTAGAATGTTTACTGTTCTATGTGTTATCATTATGTTTTAGAATGTTTACTGTTCTGTGTTATCATTATCATCATTATGTTTTAGAATGTTTACTGTTCTGTGTTATCATTATCATCATTATGTTTTAGAATGTTTACTGTTCTGTGTTATCATTATCATCATTATGTTTTAGAATGTTTACTGTTCCATGTGTTATCATTATCATCATTATGTTTTAGAATGTTTACTGTTCTCTGTGTTATCATCATCATTATGTTTTAGAATGTTTACTGTTCTCATCATCATTATGTTTTAGAATGTTTACTGTTCTTATCATGTGTTATCATCAACGACCCCCCCCCCCCCCCTGATTGTGGCATCCTGTTCTATTCATTCTATTTCTATCCATTTAATCCGATCTGATAGCTGAAATCTAGATAGATTACTTTTGAAAAACGGGGGTACAGTTGAAGTCGGAGGTTTACGTACACTTAGGTTGGAGTCATTAAAACTCATTTTTCAACCACTCTTCTTGTTAACAAACTATAGTTTTTGTGAATAACAAGTAATTTTTCCAACAATTGTTTACTGACAGATTATTTTCACTTATAATTCACTGTATCAGAATTCCAGTGGGTCAGAAGTTTACATACACTAAATTGACTGTGCCTTTAAACAGCTTGGAAAATCACTGAAAATTATGTCATGGCTATAGAAGATTCTTATAGGCTAATTTACATAATTGGAGGTGTACCTGTGGATGTTTTTCAAGGCCTACCTTCACACTCAGTGCCTCTTTGCTTGACATCATGGGAAAATCAAAAGATATCAGCCAAGACCTCAGAAAGAAAATTGTTGACCTCCACAAGTTTGGTTCATCCTTGGGAGCAATTTCCAAATGCCTGAAGGTACCACGTTCATCTGTACAAACAATAGTACGCAAGTATAAACCCCATGGGACCACGCAGCCATTATACCGCTCAGGAAGGAGACGTGTTCTGCCTCCTAGAGATGAATGTACTTTGGTGCGAAAAGTGCAAATCAATCCCAGAACAACAGCAAAGGACCTTGTGAAGATGCTGGATGAAACCGGTACAAAAGTATCTATATCCACAGTAAAACAAGTCCTATATCGACATAACCTGAAAGGCCGCTCAGCAAGGAAGAAGCAACTGCTCCAAAACCAACATAAAAAAGCCAGACTACGGTTTGCAACTGCACATGGGGACGAAGATCGTACTTTTTGGAAAAATGTCCTCTGGTCTGATGAAACAAAAATAGAACTGTTTGGCCATAATGACTATCAATAAGTTTGGAGGAAAAAGGGGGAGGCTTCCAAGTCGAAGAACATCATCCCAACTGTGAAGCATGGGGGTGGCAGCATCATGTTGTGGGGGTGCTTTGCTGCAGGAGGGACTGGTGCACTTCACAAAATAGATGGCATCATGAGGAAAGAAAATTCTGTAGATATAATGAAGCAACATCTCAAGACATCAGTCATGAAGTTAAAGCTTGGTCGTAAATAGGTCTTCCAAATGGACAATGACCCCAAGCATACTTCCAAAGTTGTGGCAAAATGGCTTAAGGACAACAAAGTCAAGGTATTGGAGTGGCCATCACAAAGCCCTGACCTCAATCCTATGGAAAATTTGTGGGCAAAACTGAAAAAGCGTGTGCGAGCAAGGAGGCCTACGAACCTGACTCAGTTACACCAGCTCTGTCAGGAGGAATGGGCCAAAATTCACCCAAGTTATTGTGGGAAGCTTGTGGAAGGCTACCCAAAACGTTTGACCCAAGTTAAGCAATTTAAAGGCAATGCTACCAAATACTAATTGAGTGTATGTAAACTTCTGACCCACTGGGAATGTGATGAAAGAAATAAAAGCTGAAATAAATAATTCTCTCTACTATTATTATGACATTTCACATTCTTAAAATAAAGTGGTGATCCTGAATGACCTAAGACAGGACATTTTTACTAGGATTAAATGTCAGGAATTGTGAAAAACTGAGTTTAAATGTATTTGGCTGAGGTGTATGTAAACTTCCGATTGAACTGTATGGGAAGCGGGTAAACAGGGAAAGCGGGTAAACAGTATTCTATGGTGACCACTACACCACATGGTGGCAAGATATTGGAGCATCCAAATATACGTTTGAAAATGTGAGCAATTATTAAAGGCCCAGTGCAGTCCAAAACAATATTTTCCTGTGTTTTATATATATTTCCACACTACGAGGTTGGAATAATACAGTTAAATTGTGAAAATGATGGAAATGCCCTTTTAGTGTAAATGCTGTTTGAAAAGACCGCCTGACATTGCAGCCTGCCTGGTGAATTAGATCATAGATTCATAAAAAAAGAGTTCCAAATCTTTGAACTTGCTCTTTCATTTACATGTGTTTGAGTTGTCAACTAACGTGTATTCAATGTGAAATCAACCCAAACTTTTACCATATCATTCGATTTTGGTTAAAAGTTAGATGGAAAAAAAGCCAAAATTCCATTACATTGATGACGTTTTAAAAATCCAATCAGTTCAGTTTTCCACACTGATTCAACATCGTCTCAATGAATGAAATAAAGTGGAAACAACATTGATTCAACCAGTTTTTGCCCAGGTGGTATGGAGTTCTGACATTAATGTATTATTAAATGGTATCGCTGTTATACATCCTCTTACCTGGCTGGAACCAAAACACCGTCATCTCATAACCGTCTAGTAACTCTTGAGCATCACACAGATCAACCCATTTTTCCACACAGGTCAACCCATTTTTCCTCATCCACAGACCATAGAATATTAAACAAAAACAAATTTAGCAAAATCTGATTTATCCCCCTCATACATTTGAACTTTCCTCAAATGAAAAGCACATTGACTGAACTCGGCCCTACCTCTTCTCTTCCCACAACCTTTCTCTCTCTCTCCTTTTTCCCCCTCAAGAACATACTGTAAGGCAAAAACATACTTCACTATTCACCAGACAATTGGAATGTAGTCTGTTTTACAGGTTAGCTTCGCTACCTTGTTCTGTTAACCTTCTCTGTTGTTTCCTTCCTGCCATTTGGAGAAAGGGACACCGGATTGAAGGTAATTACATTCAGAAATGCTGCAGACGTTTATCTGTGCTTGTGGTTTGGGACTTCACAATTGGGATTGGGGCCTGCTGACGATTTTCCCCTTAAAGTAGGCCACTGTGGAGCTACCTAGCTAGCAGGTTGGGTCCTGGGCCTGATACTGGGACTATGAGGCTGAGAGTGAGTCCAAAATGGCACCCTACTACCTACTGTACATAATGCACAACTGTAGGGCTCTGGTCAAAAGTAGTGTACTATGTACGGTGCTGTTTAGGACACAACCTGGTGCTGTAGACTGAGAGTGTTGCCACATGTTGGAGTCGGCCGGTGCCAGGAGCAAATGTGCTGAACAACGGGACTGAAACCATGAACTCCGTGCCTTGGCAGTGGCCGTGCTGCGGAGGCTACTCACAGGGGTAGACCAACAGCACTTACAGTGACGTGTGTAAGTGTGGGTGTGTAATTGTCTTAAGTGTGTGTGTGTCCATTTTACCTGTGTCAGATTACTGACAGTCTGTCCCATCATCTGTTCCCTCCCATTCTTCAAGTCGTCTCCGTAAAAGTTAGAGCGCGACACACACAGACACAGTCTGAAAGCATGGACATCTCCACAGAGGACATCTCAGATCATGATGGGTCACACCTCTCTCCATCTCACCATCTCTCCATCTCACCTCCCTCACCCTCTCACCCTCCCTCTCTCCATCTCACCCTCCCTCTCTCCATCTCACCCTCCCTCTCTCCATCTCACCCTCCCTCTCTCCATCTCTCCATCTCACTCTCCCTCTCTCCATCTCACCCTCCCTCTCTCCATCTCTCCATCTCACCATCTCACCCTCACTCTCTCCATCTCTCTCCCTCCATCCCTCTATCACCCTTCCTCTATCACCCTCCCTCCCTCTCACCCTCCCTCCCTCTCTCTCTCACCCTCCCTCCCTCTCTCTCTCTCACCCTCCCTCTCTCACCCTCCCTCCCTCTCTCTCTCACCCTCCCTCCCTCTCTCTCTCTCTCACCCTCCCTCTATCCCCCTCCCTCCCTCTATCACCCTCCCTCCCTCTATCACCCTCCCTCCCTCTATCACCCTCCCTCCCTCTATCACCCTCCCTCCCTCCCTCTATCACCCTCTCTCTCTTGTTCCCACACAGTCGGCATCTGGAATCTATTGGCGGCGAGAGTCACATGAAGCCATAAAGCCCTCAAAGGCCCACAAACGCACTAGGGGTGGAACGTCAAACAATGTTGGCTCAACAAGCTGCCAACAGACACAGTGCTGCGTCTCGAACCTGAACAAACTCCGACCGTGGCTCTTTTTTCCCCTTCTCTCTCTCTCCTTTCGTTCTTCTTCTTCCTTCTCTGTGTTGTTGACCGACCCGCCACCTGGGAACTAGCTCGGGGGGGATTTTTACATTTTTACCCCTAAATGGAATTTTGTATCAGATCTGACTCTAGCGGGCTGAGTGGAAGCCAGGAAGGGAGGCAGAGGAACCAGAGAGACAGACAGAGAAGGCCAGTGTCAGATAGATAAAAAGCCGTAGAGGGAGACGAGGTCGTCCTCCTGTAGATTGGATTGGGGATTTAATTGGGGTCTTCTCTGACCCACGGTAACCTGCTACAACAACCCTCCTCGGCCCCCGGTGTCACCGCAGGGTTAATGGCCACCCGCCCGCCGTCGCTAGACAGATAATGTGACCTGCGCTGCTCGTCTTCGGTGATCTCATTGGCATGAAGTAAGCCGTTGTCACTGCGGTCCTTTTAGCCAAGTGGAGGGGGGTGGAGGGGCGGTGGAGGGGGGGGGTGGAGGGGCGGTGGTGCTGTCACAGCACTGTAATGCTCTATCGATTCTCCATATCTGTTACGGAGGCTGGGAAGGGCGACCCAAATTCGATATGCTTCTAAGGGGCCAAGAACTCCAAACAACGCGGTGAACAGGTTATCAAAGGGAAACGGAACCAAAGTACAATCACTCCTCCTCGTCAACCAATACATGACAGCATAAAAAAACTCCCTTTACAGCTGAACAAAGGAAAACTTGCAATTCGGTAATTATATCAAAATGGAGGTTTGTAGTTTGTCTGGCAAGTCCCCAGCGTTTGTTTTTTCACTTCTCCCCCCCCCATTAAAAGTGTGTTGGCCTACATGTAAGAGCAGACATAATCTGCTTTCGGAGCCGAGTCAAAGCAGCACTTCATTGTTAACAATGTGCTGCATTTCATAACTGTCTACAAAAGTGCCATACTTCACTGTTTGTTTGTGCTGGAGTGCTGGAGGTGAAAACGAGTTGCTAACATTGTGGGAGAAAAGCTTGTGAAATATAACAACAACAACAAAAAGATGTCTGCTGTCTGTAATGTCGTGCAGGAGCCGGTGTTGTTTTCCCACTCATTAGAAACGGCTTTGAAGTGGCCTTTTGAAACTTTAGGGCTGGGAAATTTCACAGAGACGGGGTTGCTGTGTGCACTTTCTTCTTCTCCAGAAACACAGTACCCACATCCTATCAGTTTGTGGTATAGTCACTTACCACATTGGGTGTAGCCTAGGCTGCAGTATTTGTCAAAGCATCAAGTTGTCTGGTTTAGAGCTGTGGTCTATATTGTATATAATTGCGCTGCATTCAGTTTAAACATCATTAACACAAGAAGAAAGCATCCAACTACAAGTCTATTAGTCAATCTCAGAATAATTCAGCTCAGCTCCTTTCAACTGGTCATGAAGACTTAATGTGGAGGTAATGAAAAGGTATTGTGGCCCAGTGAAGAGGTCATGTGAAGGTAATGTGGAGTAATGAAGATGTAACGTGGAAGAGGTAATGTGGAGGTAATGTGGAAGTAATGTGGAGTAATGAAGAGGTCATGTGGAAGAGGTCATGTGGAAGTAATGAAGATGTAATGTGGAGGTTATGTGGAGCAATGAAGAGGTAATGTGGTGCAAATAATAGGTAATGAAGTGGTAATGTGGAGGGAATGAAGAGATCATGTGGAGGTAATGTGGAGCAGCAGACTAAATGAATTGGGATGAGTGGACTATTGGGGGGCGAACCCTGTCCCTATTCACCCCATTCTCCCTCCCTCCCTCCCACACACTCCCACCGTCAACCGCTAAGCCCGCTGTAAATCAGATAAGCTACGCGGGTGGCTTCTGTGACCAATCGTCAGCGAGGATGGCATGGCTGCTATCAGGCAGCTGCAAATCCCTCATCAGAGGGACTACAAAGTGCTCCGACTGGGCCCTGGCACCCCAGAAAGCCATCCCCTCGCCCTCCCCTGCACACCCCAACCCCCCGTGCCTGGGTGATGTCATTATTGAAGTCTTTGGCGTTGATATCCGAGGAGTAAGTTGCCATTGACAGGTTCAGAGCCTCCCTGGCTCCCCCCGGAGGATTCTTTACTTTGAAGCTATTGGGACTTAAGCTGTGAATGATTCTTGACAGGCTTTCCCTCTACCTACGTCGCTAATCCCCCTCCCTCTCAACCAGGCCTGGACTACACCAGCGCTGCACACTCACACACATGCATAAACACACAAGTACACGCTCACTTGCATAGCAACTGAAATAAATACTCTGGGGTACACACACACACACACACAGATTCCTTACTAACTCCTTCCTGGTACTCCCCTTCTTGCAATGTGTGGACCCACATAAAAAGGGTCTGACAGCCTAGACTAAACTACCATCCCTTCCTCTCCTTCTCTCCTCCAGTCCAGCCCAGTACAGAGGGCCTGCTCTGCTCCAGAGGTACATAGCTGTACCGGGCCCCACCACCCTCCCAGCTCAGCCAGCCCTCCCATTCATTCCTCAGGCTTCATCAGCACTTAGTGGACATCTGTGCAGTGCCAGCTCTCGCCATATGCCACTGTGGTGGGAAGACAAACGACCATGTCGGTGCCGTGCCACGCCTGTGTGTCTGATGCCACCAGGGGCAGGCTGGGTGGGTGGGAGGGACGGGTCTAGCCAGGCTGGGAGTGGCCGGGCGTGCTTAGCAGCCAATCACGCAGCGAATGGGGCAATTAGCTATCTAAACTGGTAGACACGCGAGGCGCAGGACAGCTGCTCAAGCAGCTAATCCGGAGAGCAAAGTGAAGGAAACCACAGCAGACTGGCCCTGTAGCTGGGGCTCTTAAGGTATGACCTTGATACAGCCACTTTAAAGGCTACTTATTTGAGTCAAGATAAAAACCACACTTCAACCTTCATTCAACAGCACTGTGGTCTTGAACATTCACAGTAACGGACATATTTTTCGACCTCAATATCACTTTGATCTAAAAATCTCTAAATGATGATGCAGAGGGGGAAATATGAGAAGAAGGATTCACATATTGGAGAGAATCTGATTCACGGGATCACATAAGGTTGGTTGGTGTAACTATTTGAATTCCGTCACAGACACTTCCAACAGGGTGGAGGTCTTTGGGGTGTAATGCAATGACTCACACACTACCACACGCACATGCTCCAAACACACCACGCTGGGTCCAACTCAAGCTGGGCGGAGAGAGAGAACGGAGAGGAAGCAGAGAGAGAGAGAGAGAGAGAGAGCGGAGGGATGAGAAGAAGGTGTGTGGAAAGAGAGGGGAGGAGGAACAGCAGTAATGCCCAGGCGCGGGGCTCTGGCGAAGGAACTGAGAGGTGTTTTTGGCTTGTGTTGCATTGTGGGGGGTTGCAGTGTGTGTGAGTGTATGTCTCCCAGGAGGAGGCTATAAAAAGACAAAGGAGGCTGGAGAGGCCGCGCGGAGCGACTGTTGAAAGGGAGAGAACACCCACTCCATAATCCAACCACCGTCACCAACCAGAGAGAGAGAGAGAGATGTGCACACACACAGATGTAGACCCCCCCCAGTTGGAGGTCACTACTCAATAGCAGCTCTAACTGACGTAATGGATGAAAATAGAGGTCAGTGTGAGTACTGAAGGCTTCCATGGAGAATATGAGATGGGACTGTATACTGGGGTCTCTCTCTCTCACACACACACACACACACACACACACACACACACACACTGAAGGACACAGATGGACTCACACACACAAACATCCACAAACACCCCTCCTGACATTACCAAGGACAAGACGGCCACAGACGGTTTCTGACACATACACAAATATACACAGACAGACGGTGGTACAAACATATGCTGCTTTGATAGAATCTGCGCTAAACATGCTCTCCTGATTCTCCCCTGAAATACCAGAGCCATGAGCTAAACTTGGCCGTCCAACACGGACAATAGGCATCAAATGAAGGCCTAAATTCCTGACGCAATACAAATCAAAACCAAACTAATCTAGACTCAGTTTTACCCCTCTCCACTCTGTACTAATCTAGACTCAGTTTTACCCCTCTCCACTCTGTACTAATCTAGACTCAGTTTTACCCCTCTCCACTCTGTACTAATCTAGACTCAGTTTTACCCCTCTCCATTCTGTACTAATCTAGACTCAGTTTTACCCCTCTCCACTCTGTACTAATCTAGACCCTATTTTACCCCCCTCCACTCTGTACTAATCTAGACTCAGTTTTACCCCTCTCCACTCTGTACTAATCTAGACTCAGTTTTACCCCTCTCCACTCTGTACTAATCTAGACTCAGTTTTACCCCTCTCCACTCTGTATTAATCTAGACTCAGTTTTACCCCCCTCCACTCTGTACTAATCTAGACTCAGTTTTACCCCCCTCCACTCTGTACTAATCTAGACTCAGTTTTACCCCTCTCCACTCTGTACTAATCTAGACTCAGTTTTACCCCTCTCCACTCTGTACTAATCTAGACTCAGTTTTACCCCTCTCCACTCTGTACTAATCTAGACTCAGTTTTACCCCTCTCCACTCTGTACTAATCTAGACTCAGTTTTACCCCTCTCCACTCTGTACTAATCTAGACTCAGTTTTACCCCTCTCCACTCTGTACTAATCTAGACTCAGTTTTACCCCTCTCCACTCTGTACTAATCTAGACTCAGTTTTACCCCTCTCCACTCTGTACTAATCTAGACTCAGTTTTACCCCTCTCCACTCTGTACTAATCTAGACTCAGTTTTACCCCTCTCCACTCTGTACTAATCTAGACTCAGTTTTACCCCTCTCCACTCTGTACTAATCTAGACTCAGTTTTACCCCTCTCCACTCTGTACTAATCTAAACTCAGTTTTACCCCTCTCCACTCTGTACTAATCTAGACTCAGTTTTACCCCTCTCCACTCTGTACTAATCTAGACTCAGTTTTACCCCTCTCCACTCTGTACTAATCTAGACTCAGTTTTACCCCCCTCCACTCTGTACTAATCTAGACTCAGTTTTACCCCTCTCCACTCTGTACTAATCTAGACTCAGTTTTACCCCTCTCCACTCTGTACTAATCTAGACTCAGTTTTACCCCTCTCCACTCTGTACTAATCTAGACTCAGTTTTACCCCTCTCCACTCTGTACTAATCTAGACTCAGTTTTACACCTCTCCACTCTGTACTAATCTAGACTCAGTTTTACACCTCTCCACTCTGTACTAATCTAGACTCAGGTTTACACCTCTCCACTCTGTCCGTCCCACCTTGGCCAACACACCAGTCAAAACACGGGAACCTGATTTGAGTGAAAAGGATGAGACATTTTTAAAATGATGTGCCACATCCAATAGTGAATGTTCTCCATCTCTCCCCTGTCTCTTTCTCCTCCATGGGAATGTAATGCTCTGGCCCTCTGCCTGCCCAAATGAGTTCTCTATGTGTGGACTCAGTCGCCCCTAGCCCCTCAACCTCTCCTCTGAGGAGAGACAACAGGCCAGCCCAGGTGTGAGGTGCCTTTGGTTAAGAGGACTTTTTATTCCAACACATGGTAGATGAGAGAGAGAGCCATGACTCTGTGGATGAACCTGATCAATGTGTGGGAGGTCCAGAGAAAAGAGTTCCCCTCACTTCACCTCCCCACCCCCCTATTAAACGACTTTGGAATATCCTGACAACTGGTATGGAGGAAACTAAGCGTATCTGGGAGGGGTGGGGGTTCTTACCTGTATTGTGAATAGTGAACCTCTGGGTGTCCATGACCTGCCACTGCTCTCCCCTCAGGCTCTACCTCTCATTGTTCTGTGTTCCAACCAATCCTTTATTGGCCTATTATCCCGTTAATTCTACCAATCAAAGTGGAGCGGCTAACGCTAACGAATGCTAGCGGTTGGGTTTTATTAGCCCTTGTGTTCAGCAGGGCCCTCCTGGTGTACTGTGGTAGAGGCTGATGGACCAGGTTGTGGTCAGGCCTGTATGGATCAGGGCTGGGAGTCATTATCATTACACTGACTGCACACACACACCATGTGAGCACACAAAGAAACACACACAAAAGTCTCACACACACACACCATGTGAGCACACAAAGAAACACACACAAAAGCGCTCTCTCTCTCTCTCACTCACACACACACACATACACACACACACACACACACCATGTGAGCACACAAAGAAACACACACAAAAGCTCTCACACACACAGAAACACACACGTCACTTCACTGGAAGAGAAGAAGCGACGTGGTCCCTACTCCCTACATCTGGCCCTCTCAGTGCACTACGGGGTCTGCCAATTCCACATTGTTGTTCTTTTTGACAGATAGTGTTATCGGTAATCATATAATTGCTGCTCGGCCCTGACCCCTTCAAGCACGTTTCTATTAGAATGTAGCAGTGGTTTTTTGGGATCGGTTTCAAAAAAGCCCATCATCAAAGCAGACTGGGAGGAAAGAAAACCAAATTGGTTGTGTATGTGTGCATGTTATTTAAGTTGTTTTAGCTGCAGGTGTTTCTGTGCGATGTGATTCGACAAAGAAAGGGCTTGAAAGTGCATGTATACAAGTTACAGAACTCTGAGAAAGAACGCCGTTGGAAATTCACTGGGGCATGAAAATATTGTGGCTACTGGGTATCGTCAGCCAAATAGCCCAGCTAGGGTTATCCACATTCAATCAGTCAAATAGCCCAGCTAGGGTTATCCACATTCAAACAGCCAAATAGCCCAGCTAGGGTTATCCACATTCAATCAGTCAAATAGCCCAGCTAGGGTTATCCACATTCAAACAGCCAAATAGCCCAGCTAGGGTTATCCACATTCAATCAGTCAAATAGCCCAGCTAGGGTTATCCCCATTCAATCAGTCAAATAGCCCAGCTAGGGTTATCCCCATTCAATCAGTCAAATAGCCCAGCTAGGGTTATCCCCATTCAATCAGTCAAATAGCCCAGCTAGGGTTATCCCCATTCAATCAGTCAAATAGCCCAGCTAGGGTTATCCACATTCAATCAGTCAAATAGCCCAGCTAGGGTTATCCCCATTCAATCAGTCAAATAGCCCAGCTAGGGTTATCCCCATTCAATCAGTCAAATAGCCCAGCTAGGGTTATCCCCATTCAATCAGTCAAATAGCCCAGCTAGGGTTATCCCCATTCAATCAGTCAAATAGCCCAGCTAGGGTTATCCCCATTCAATCAGCATTGTTTTATGATGTGGGTAGAAAGGCTGCTCCAAGGACATGTTCCTAACTTTGACGGGAATGTATCAAGTTCTGCATAGGTCCATGTCTACGACGTCCACAGAGTATGTGGAACGTGTCAGAGGCCTGATGAAGCAGAGGGATCCCCTGATTCAACCATGTGGCTGCATACTGGACACTGTAATTACACAGCATATGTTGTTCTGAACTCACAGAACCGATTCAATCCACAGAGTTCCTAAAACATCAGCTTCACGTGCATAATGCTGGTATTTAGGCTCAAAATGCCTGACATCCAAACATTATAACATCAAAACACTTCTATTAAACGTCACATCATACTAATATACCGTGGTGATGAAACTATAATCATCTAGAATTGACTTTATTTTCTAGATGAAGGAAAAACAAAAAGGCACGTATTGGTCAAAGACCCAAACAGAGAAAATGATAGTGATTTGTTTTACAGAAAACAGACCGAATCCAATTGAACTAAAGCCACATATACAAAACATTTGTGTGTGTGTGTGTGATGATGTGCCATGTGTCTGCACCCAGGAGACAGTTACAACAGACCCTCTGTTCTGTTGAAATATGATGTAAATTGTCTGGAAGGAATCTGTTTATGGCCTAACGGCTTCATCTGACATCAACTTTAACCTAATAAAGATGTCCTTGTTACGGGGGGGGGGGGGGGGGGGGGCACAGTCTGATGACAGAGCACAGCCATTCCCCTGGCCTGATATCATTACTGTTGCTACTATAGTAGGGCCTGGTGGTTGGACAGAGCATAGAGGATGCCATGTGGCCCAGTGTTAAGACATTTATTTACACACGCTCTCGCATGCAGACTTGCACGTGTTCGTTCACACACACACACACACACACACACACACACACACACACACACACACACACACACACACACACACACACACACACACACACACACACACACACACACACACACACACACACACACACACACAGGGGGTTTGCTTCATGCCTAGATACAGTAGGAAGTAAGGCCTTGGAGGGGCTGTCGTATTATGCATATAAAACAGTAAATAGTTTGTGTGTTGTAGTTTTTTGTCGCTGCTTCCTGTTTGTTTGTGGTCTCATTAGTACCAATGCTGTTATAACCTCCCTCCTAGTCTCTCTCTCCCAAAACAGCCTCCCTGCCTATTCTCTGCTCTCCAGATGAAATACATTAGTGGATGCATGGCAAGGGGCACTGAGGAGGAGGAGGGAGGGAAAAAAGGAAACCTTCCCAGTTCCAACGACATCAGCATTTTCCCGCAAATTTGCAATTAGTCTTAAGGGCCAGCGTAAATTAGGTCTCCTGACAAATGAGCTACCGAGACGGGACAAGAAGTTTCAATAAATCTGAGAGCTATAGCCTCGCTGCTCCTCTGGCAGTGGCTCCCACAGCACCACGGCAGTCCCATAAGACAGGGAGAGGGGAGGGGGGGATACAACACAGTCAATCCCAGAGAGGAGCTCTCCACGTGGGGGTAAACTAGCCTGAGTCTCTGCCTCTCCTCCAACTAGTACTGTGGAGAGCCATGGAGATGAAGAACACTTTGCCTTGGACAGGAAGTCAGAGTGGTGGGTCCTATTCAGGGGAGTCTAGAGTTGCGTCTCATCAGAACCTAAACGCGTTAGGGAAGGGCCTGCACTGTTCCTTGATGTTACTTGATTTGATCTACAGCCCCTCGCAATAAGACGATCAGAAGATACGTTTTTACATTTTCAAAAGACGTAAAACCTTATTTAGTTTCCTACTGTATTGTAATTGATGATGCATCAACTTCCATTGGAAGGAAAGCCTTCTGGACAAGTAGCATAGGACAGCTAATGGGATCCTAACAGTCTCCTGAAACTATCTGGACCAGGATCAGGTACCAAATGGACTCCTGGTTACTCTGCGCTTAATGCAATTGGACAAACTAACACGCCACAATAAAGTGCTGCTTAAAGGTACCAGAAATGTGTTGAGGGGAGAAGACAAACTGATGACGAGGAGCGAAGCGAGGGAATGCAGAGACGGGACTCTGGAATAGCATTAAGGCTCCATTTGTCTGCATTAGGCTACCTGAAGCCCCGCGGAAACTTCCAGCGCTAGCTGGGGATGGGAGAATACTATAATGGCGTGGCAGTGGGGACTGCTTACTAGATTACACTGATATGAACAGTGGAAGACGCCAACCTGATTACACAGAGAGAGTAGATGGAACGTTTAAGACGTCAACCTCAGGTTACACTGAGGTATACAATTACTGAGGGTACTGATGTACTGCTCAATTGTCAAATGTTCCCACTGTACTTGTGAATCATTCAGCCATTTATTTATTAAACCAGGATAGTCAACTCTGAAACAAATCGGGCACTATTTTCCAGGGAGTACTCAGCAGTATATCAGTATCTCAGCAGTCTGAAACTAGACCTAAAGCACAGTCATTTATAACACAAGAGCTAGCTTTAAAAACTTAAAAACATGTCCCCATGCACTTCCCTTAGGGAACCATTCACTTTCATTGTGGTGATTTAGGGCTGATATAAAGGCCTAGTTTTCCTCTGCACTACATCTGCCTCCGGTTTGTTGGTGATAATAATGCCGCACACACTTAGGTCAAGACAAGCAGCTGTGAGCCGGGTGGGGGAACGGCGGGAGGGAGGGGGGGAGAGAGAGAGACTTTTGTTTATTATCTAGTTCACTTGCTTTGGCAATGTTAACATATGTTTCCCATGCCAATAAAGCCCTTAAATTGAAATTTAATTGAGGGAGAGATGGATGGAGAGAGAGAAAGAAAGGAAGTTGCAGAGAGAAGGGGGGTAGGTGGAGACAGACAGAGACACAAGGCATTATGATGAGTCAAAGACAACGGTGTTGTTTCTCCCTCTGTAGCACGGTGCAGCACAGCCTGGTGTTCCTGGATCTTGGCCGGCGTCGGAGGCGCTTGTGTTCCGCAGACGATACGGATTGACACAAAGTCAGGCTGATAATGAAATGACATGCATTGCGGCAGGCAACCCCGAGATACACCAAATCATTAGCACATGTTGGGAAGGCAAAGGGAGCCGACGGAGAACAAACGAGTGAGCAAGGCAGCTCCATCCGATGGCGTTTTCACTCATCTTTCTGGCTCTATTATATTCCAGCTAATAAAGCTTAACGACAAGTAAAACATTAATGACCGGCGTGTTAAAAAGGAGGTTGAAGAAGACGAGGTCATTCCACATTAATGACCGGTGTGTTAAAAAGGAGGTTGAAGAAGACGAGGTCATTCCACATTAATGACCGGCGTGTTAAAAAGGAGGTTGAAGAAGACGAGGTCATTCCACATTAATGACCGGCGTGTTAAAAAGGAGGTTGAAGAAGACGAGGTCATTCCACATTAATGACCGGCGTGTTAAAAAGGAGGTTGAAGAAGACGAGGTCATTCCACATTAATGACCGGCGTGTTAAAAAGGAGGTTGAAGAAGACGAGGTCATTCCACATTAATGACCGGCGTGTTAAAAAGGAGGTTGAAGAAGACGAGGTCATTCCACATTAATGACCGGCGTGTTAAAAAGGAGGTTGAAGAAGACGAGGTCATTCCACATTAATGACCGGCGTTTTAAAAAAGAGGTTGAAGAAGACGAGGTCATTCCACATTAATGACCGGCGTGTTAAAAAGGAGGTTGAAGAAGACGAGGTCATTCCACATTAATGACCGGCGTGTTAAAAAGGAGGTTGAAGAAGACGAGGTCATTCCACATTAATGACCGGCGTGTTAAAAAGGAGGTTGAAGAAGATGAGGTCATTCCACATTAATGACCGGCGTGTTAAAAAGGAGGTTGAAGAAGACGAGGTCATTCCACATTCCAGTGAGCTGTACCTCGGATCTGTCCAGTCTTCAGCTCTCTTTCTGGAGTTGGATCCACTGATCCCTTTCTCCTTCTCGTGAGTAAAAATAAAAGGGGGGATTCTCAAAATGTCAAGACGTTTCCACTTTGGCATTGGACCATCTATTATAACTATAAATGAGGTTGAAGCATCCATTTGATGCGTGGGATCCTTGATATGTGCTCGTGGGAGCTGCACGACTGGCTATGGGAGCAGTCTGTCTTGGTGACAGCAACACATAGACCAGATCTACAGGCCTACACTCCTATCAGGGATCTGTTTAGAGGCCATTATCTCTTGGCTTTCTCAAAGTGGACTTATGGTATGCTTCCAAATGGTTCCAGTCCATTTGTACCAGACCCTGTATATCTGTCAGGGCCATGTCTCTAGTCTGGTCTGGTCTGGTCCCTGTCTCTAACACAGTCACCTCTCCTGGTTCAGTTCAGGTCCCTGTCTCTAACACAGTCACCTCTCCTGGTTCAGTCCAGGTCCCTGTCTCTAACACAGTCACCTCTCCTGGTTCAGTCCAGGTCCCTGTCTCTAACACAGTCACCTCTCCTGGTTCAGTCCAGGTCCCTGTCTCTAACACAGTCACCTCTCCTGGTTCAGTCCAGGTCCCTGTCTCTAACACAGTCACCTCTCCTGGTTCAGTCCAGGTCTCTGTCTCTAACACAGTCACCTCTCCTGGTTCAGTCCAGGTCCCTGTCTCTAACACAGTCACCTCTCCTGGTTCAGTCCAGGTCCCTGTCTCTAACACAGTCACCTCCTGGTTCAGTCCAGGTCCCTGTCTCTAACACAGTCACCTCCTGGTTCAGTCCAGGTCCCTGTCTCTAACACAGTCACCTCCTGGTTCAGTCCAGGTCCCTAACACAGTCACCTCCTGGTTCAGTCCAGGTCCCTGTCTCTAACACAGTCATCTCTCCTGGACTGGGGCTGCATGGTAGAGCGTTTTCACATCACACGTTTCTAATTGATCCTCCTAGTTTAATAAGACCTCGACCAAAGTTATTCATTTTCACTTTGTCCACCGTCTCTGTCCCAATTAGGTCCCCCGGCTCGGGCCGACGGGGCAACTAACCCGATTACAAGACATGCTTATTAGTCTGGAGGGGAGAGGGAGAGAGAGCCTGGCTAAAAGAGTAGACAATCTACTGGGTGATTACCTGAAACCATCTGCACATGGAGGAACATCTCTCTCTCTTCCCTCTGATTTCATAAGAGCACAGTTAAAAGTGTGTGACGGCCGTGACTGATTCCACAGAACAGTTCCTGGCACCGCAAATCACCTGGCAATAGCCTGGCAACAGCCATTGGGCAATGTGTTAGCTCTAAACCTTTACTCAGTAGTGGTCTCATGACTTTTTTTCAAGACTTCTAAAATGTCAACACACTTCATCCTTGACATACTGGACCACTGATTGATATTGATGATGCATAATCCCGGACCTAGATGTTCCCTCCAAGTTGCACATGCCCGTTGAGACTGGTCAACTTGCCAGGGGTACGTCAGTAGCCTTCCCAGGGAAGGATACAGCTTTGGTTTAAGGGGGAGCTAAGGAGGTCCGTGCTCCATGGAGGTTCGCTGGGTGCCAGGAGCAATGTGGCATCACTCCCAGTCCCTGACTCCATCCTACAGCCCAGCTCAGCACCACTGAGTCTGAGGCCCAAATGACATCTTATTCCCTAAACAGTGCACTACTTTTAATTTAGCCCACAGGGCACTGGTCAAGAGTAGGGGCACTATGTAGGGAATTGGGTGCCATTTGGGACTCAGCCTGGGTCTGAATTAGGGGATCTAGGGAAGACGATCGGGCCCCAATTAGATATAATTGCCCCAAGTCCATCACGGATTGAAGATCTAACCTAGAGGTTTCTCAGTTTCTCCTCCTTGGGTGGATCGGAGATGTGGTTCAGACCCAGGCAGACTCTTCTGAGCGCGGTCAGACAGGGGAAATAAGGACACCACACTGTAACAATAACTTATCTATGCTGTGATCTATGGCAATTTATGGGTAATTGTACATTTCAAATACGTGTCAAAACACTGTCTAGAAGACCACCAACATGTATGAATATTTAGTTCTCAAAACATATTTCAACTGTAAAAATGTCTACATAATGTACATTACATTCAAAAAGCAGACTTAAGTACTGCAAGTCATTTGATTTCTGATTATATTTGTAATTTTTTTCTGAAAAGTTGCATTTTCTTATCACACAACATCGGTATGTACAGCAAGGACCAACTGAGCAGATTAGTACGGTGTTAAAATACCTCCACATGTCCCATCATCCACCACAACAGAGTCGACCAAAAAGTAGCTGATACTACTGGAAACACACCAGTGTCTAGTATCTTCAGGCATCTTTTAGTTTAGTTACAGTACTGTCATCCTCCAATATGTTGTGCATTAAAACAGGCAACTCGACAGAAAAATACTCCTTAGATAGATAGCCCTGAGTACCAAAACACAACGCTGCTACTGCGCCCCTGGGGGACGTTTTAATGACAGCAGCCCCGCAACACCCCCCCCCCTACTCATAATCAGAGGCAAACAGAAGGAGGAATACAAACATTTAGTCCAGGGGAAAACACGGGAGAGATTTGACACACTCAGCACAACTCCTTGTAGAGCTGTGGCTAGGGGCACTACGCTAGCCTGCTAGCTTCAGGCTATGCTAACCAGTCCAAAGTCCTACAGAATGAAGGGTGGGAGAGTGACAAAGACGTAGCCTAGCCAGCTACACATTTTACATCTGCTAGTGGCACATTTAGCCCTCAGATGTCGTAGACATGACAGGCTCTTAGATGACTTAATGCTGAGGCTACACAATTATATATCAAAAGGCTGTTTTCCGTCTTTCTTGCTACTTTTTTGTCAGCATTTATGTCAATCGCTATCATGCAGAGATACATGAGAGGTGTTATGAGTGGTTGTGTAGTTTACACCACTGTTCAACTGAACACTGGTAATGTTAACAGATGTTCAATGATGAAAACGTCATCATTGTATCGCTGAACAAAGTGAGACATTATTACTTGCATTCAATCACATCAAATTGGATTGAGTCACTGGATGTGATGAATACAACAGGTGTAGACCTTACCGTGAAATGCTTACAAACGAGCCCATTATTACAAGGATGTCAACCTGGTTTTGAACTAAGATGATGAACAAAGATGAACAAATTACAACCAATTCAAGTCACATTATCTGTGTGTGTGTGTGTGTGTGTGTGTGTGTGTGTGTGTGTGTGTGTGTGTGTGTGTGTGTGTGTGTGTGTGTGTGTGTGTGTGTGTGTGTGTGTGTGGGAGGGGGAGGGGGGGGGGTTTACTGGCAGTATGCTGGAGCAAAATATTTCTCTTATCTGATTTTCCTGGCACATAACAGACATGCCTTACATATGCTACAATTTATCATCTCCACTTTTCAGCACAATAAACGTAATAAACAGCCCCGCTCATTTGATTATTTAGTTTATTCATTCTAGGAAAAATAGATTTGGGGGGTTTCGGGGGTGGGGGGGTAACAATGTCCTGTGAGGGGTCCCAGTGGGTAGTGACGTGTCTCTGTTTCAAGTCTTGTTCTGGCTCATTTCAAATATGATTAAGCGAGGGAGAAATTATAAGAGCTGAGCCCTGTGTTCTGCTCTCTGTGTGTTATCACCTGCTGCTAATGCTGCTCTCCCTTCTCTCTCCCTCCCTCCGGTCTCTCCCTTTCTCTCTCTGGACTCTCTCTCTCTCTCTGGTCTCTCCCTTTCTCTCTCTGGACTCTCCCTTTCTCTCTCTGGCCTCTCCCTCTCTCTCTCTCTCTGGCTTCTCCCTCTCTCTCTCTGGTCTCTCCCTCTCTCTCTCTGGCCTCTCCCTCTCTCTCTCTCTGGCTTCTCCCTCTCTCTCTCTGGCCTCTCCCGCTCTCTCTCTGGCCTCTCCCGCTCTCTCTCTGGCCTCTCCCTCTCTCTCTCTGGCCTCTCCCTCTCTCTCTCTGGCCTCTCCCTCTCTCTCTCTGGCCTCTCCCTCTCTCTCTCTGGCCTCTCCCTCTCTCTCTCTGGCCTCTCCCTCTCTCTCTCTGGCCCCTCACACTCTGGTCCCTTGTTCACACTCTTCCCCCTCTCTTGCTCTCTCTCTGCCCCCTCTCACTCTTCCTCTCTCTCTGTCTCCCTCTTATTGGCCTCTCTCTCACTCTGGCCCTTCTCTCTCTCTCTGGCTTCTCCCACTCTCTGTCTCTCTGGGCAGGCCAAGTACTGACTCTGGCTTGTGTTGAGCTCATTTTCCAAAAGGTTTATTAAAATATTTACCCACAGCTCTGTCGCTTCTCAGAAAATGAGAAGGCCCAATCAATAAACAGCAAAGTCCAATTATGCGAAAGTGCAAATTATAGATTCGGTGCGATGCTGAGGACACGGACACTTCTCTCGCGCACACACACACATACGTCGTAGACGGGAAAAATATGAAATTCTAATGTTTTGAGCCACAAGCTATTTCAAGTTGTGGTGTAACTGCTGTGTGAGACTCAACATATTTAAATATGGAATCTTCGGTTTTTGGACACATTTTTTTTGTGGAAAAATGAATCTATTATTTCTTTATTTCAGTCGAACCCGTATTATAAAAGGTACACAAACAGACCCATTACAGAGAAGCCGGGATAAATAAGTCTAGTCTTCAAGTTTTTTATTTCCATAAATTAATTGAGGTCAATAAAGCCGCTTTGAAGGAAAGTCAAAAGTTACGGGGAACTCAAACTGGACCATATGTTTGCAATGACCCTTAATTTCATGAAATGTGTCTTACACAATGCAGCGTGTTTGGAAGGTCAAGCTTGGTGATTATTCATTGAATCCATCCCAAATGGCCCCCTATTCCCTATTTAGTGCACTACTTTTGACCAGAACCCATGGTCAAAAGTATTGCACTATGCAGGGAATAGGTGGGCATTTGGGACGCAAACATTCACTGCTAGGGAGAGAAGGGGAAAAAGACAGCTGCCTGCTCTGATTCTGACAGCCACATTCTCTCTCCGACCCTCTCTAGCGTTTCAATTTGTCTTGCAGCGAAAAGCCCTTCCGTTTTAAATATGAAGCAGGGCCTTGTTTCCCACACAGGTCCCTCTGAGGTGAACCAGCCCACTTTCTGCCACCACAACAGAGAGATACTGCCGGGGTCTTCAGGGGTGAATGTCTGCAAGGTTAAACATTCCACTGATGGAGGAGAGGAGGAGAGGAGGAGGGGAGGAGAAGAGGGTCTCTAGTCTTTGACAGTCTGAAAACAAGTCCCTCACAGCGCTTGGCACTCGCTGAAACCTCTGTTACTGCAAAAACACACAAAACTCCTAACAGCGAGTGCCAGGTGGTCACAAGATGAATTCATTGGGGCGATGCATTACGCAAAAGGCTGAGATTATCACATCCCAGCAGGCCTTGGGGCATGGCAGAACAGGCTGATTGGAGACATGGAAGGGGGCCCAAGAGAGTAGAGCGCGAGAGAGAGAGAGAGAGAGAGAGAGAGAGAGAGAGCGAGGCTTCCCTCTGGCCATCGGAGGAGTGTCGGTCCACTCCCAGGACACCAGGGGTTTCAGACTGATATGGTGATGGTCCACTTTGCTACAGGCTAGGTGTCCCACAGGAGGAGCCAGGCAGAGCACACACAGGCCTGCAGGCCTGACACTCACTCTCTCATACACAGCACAGAGAGAGAGAGAGCGAGAGAGACACACATAGAAGCACATACACACATGCAAAGAAACACACATGCACACACACACACTGCGCTCTCTCTCCTCACAGATCCTTGTTTCCTCAGAAACCCTCTTGCTTGTCAAGGGACTGCCGTTCCCAGCCAGCTAAGGGTTAATATCATACAAGATCACTGGTAAGCTTTGCCACTGTAACCCCGACTGTGTTGTTGTTTAATATTTATAGTAACTCTGCTAGGCTGCTGCTGCTACCAACGCTGTGAGGAGTTGAGAGGAGGATGGAGGAGGGGAGATTAGCCACCAACACCAACGCTCTGCAACTGAAGAACTGAGGCTGTCAAACAGTAACCTACCAGGACATCGCCTCACACCTAAAGGTTACATACAGTCACCAGTATAACTGAAGAACTGAGACTGTCAAACAGTAACCTACCAGGACATCACCTCACACCTAAAGGTTACATACAGTCACCAGTATAACTGAAGAACTGAGACTGTCAAACAGTAACCTACCAGGACATCACCTCACACCTAAAGGTTACATACAGTCACCAGTATAACTGAAGAACTGAGACTGTCAAACAGTAACCTACCAGGACATCACCTCACACCTAAAGGTTACATACAGTCACCAGTATAACTGAAGAACTGAGACTGTCAAACAGTAACCTACCAGGACATCACCTCACACCTAAAGGTTACATACAGTCACCAGTATAACTGAAGAACTGAGACTGTCAAACAGTAACCTACCAGGACATCACCTCACACCTAAAGGTTACATACAGTCACCAGTATAACTGAAGAACTGAGGCTGTCAAACAGTAACCTACCAGGACATCACCTCACACCTAAAGGTTACATACAGTCACCAGTATAACTGAAGAACTGAGACTGTCAAACAGTAACCTACCAGGACATCACCTCACACCTAAAGGTTACATACAGTCACCAGTATAACTGAAGAACTGAGACTGTCAAACAGTAACCTACCAGGACATTCAAAACTGACAAACAGCAACGATGCCATTCAGTCACAGAATTCTCCAGTTCAATTACTGGCCATCTAATCTCCCTCCACCATTGTTCACCCTCTCCTCCTCCCTGTGTCCTTCTCTTCACTTCTTCTCCATACATTATTGACTGGCTCATTTGGTCTCCTGCCCCAGCGAGGCACTGCAGCATCGCCATGCCACGTAGTCTATTAGGCTGAGGGCGGTGACAGCCATGTTCCGGTGGTATGTGTGTACGTGTGTGTGTCTCTCATTCTCAGTTGCATTAGGCCTGGGAGCAAGACTGGGACACATCAACATCTTAATCAATACGCGAGAGTCAATTACTGAGGAAGCGCGTGCTTAAGCAAGATCTGATTATTGGGTTCATGTTCAGTCCACCAAATGGACCGAATCAATGCGATGTGATATGTGCCATATATCTCTACCCCCCCTTCCCTCTGTCTGTCCCTCACATTCATCTGTCCCTCACATTCCTGATGGACATTAGAGCAGGGTTTCTTAAACTATGGGTCGAGACCAAAATTGGGCCCTGGTCATGTGAGAGGTGACTTGTGAGTTATGAGAAAACATCTATAGTCACACACTTTTTTTCCCATTCATGTCGTTGGAGGATGAACTGGGTTACGGGTGGACGGTCAATTTCTCATTTGGACATTGAGCTTAAAAAGTTGAAGAACGCCTAGAGGAATAAACACACACTGATGAGGAAAGGAGGGAACGAAGGAGAGGCTGGCCCATCTTTGGACACTGTGCTAACAAACCTCCAAACGAGCTTCAATGCCATACAACTCTCCTTCCAAGGCTTCCAACTGCTTTTAAGTGCAAGTAAAACTAAATGCATGCTCTTCAACCGATCGCTGCCCGCACCTGCCCGCCCGTCTAGCATCACTACTCTGGACGGTTCTGACTTAGAATATGTGGACAACTACACATACCTAGGTGTCTGGTTAGACTGTAAACTCTCCTTCCAGACTCACATTAAGTATCTCCAATCCAAAATTACATCTAGAATCGGCTTCCTATTTCGCAACAAAGCCTCCTTCACTCACGCTGCCAAACATACCCTTGTAAAACTGACTATCCTACCGATCCTTGACTTTGACGATGTCATTTACAAAATAGCCCCCAACACTCTACTCAGCAAACTGGATGCAGTCTATCACAGTGCCATCCGTTTTGTCACCAAAGCCCCATTTACTACCCACCACTGTGATCTGTATGCTCGTCGGCTGGCCCTCACAACATATTCGTCGCCAAACCCACTGGCTCCAGGTTATCTATAAGTCTATGCTAGGTAAAGCCCCGCCTTATCTCAGCTCACTGGTCACCATAGCAACACCCACCCGTAGCACGCACTCCAGCAGGTATATTGCACTGGTCATCCCCAAAGCCACCACTTCCTTTGGCCGCCTTTCCTTCCAGTTCTCTGCTGCCAATGACTGAAACGAACTGCAAAAATCACTGAAGCTGGAGTCTTATATCTCCCTCAGTAACTTTAAGCATCAGCTGTCAGAGCAGCTTACCGATCGCTGCAGCTGTACACAGCCAATCTGTAAATAGCCCACCCAACTACCTCATCCCCATATTGTTACTTATCCTCTTGCTATTTTGCACCCCAGTATCTCTACTTGCACATCATCATCTGAACATCTATCACTCCAGTTTTGATGCTAAATTGTAATTATTTCGCCTCCATGGCCTATTTATTGCCTTTACCTCCCTACTCTTCTACATTTGCACACACTGTACATAGATTTTTCTATTGTGTTATTGACTGTACGTTTGTTTATGTGTAACTGTGTTGTTGTTTTGTCACACTGCTTTGCTTTATCTTGGCCAGGTCACAGTTGTAAATGAGAACTGGTTCTCAACTGGCCTACCTGGTTAAATAATGGTGAAGTAATAAAACAATAAAAATAAAAGTGACAAAGAGGAGGAAGGATTTATGCTACCAACTGGCCCACAGTAGAACCCTCCTATCCAGACAGACAGTACTGGTTGATAAAGACACCTCTACCAACTGGCCCACAGTAGAACCCTCCTATCCAGACAGACAGTACTGCTTGATAAAGACACCTCTACCAACTGGCCCACAGTAGAACCCTCCTATCCAGACAGACAGTACTGCTTGATAAAGACACCTCTACCAACTGGCCCACAGTAGAACCCTCCTATCCAGACAGACAGTACTGGTTGATAAAGACACCTCTACCAACTGGCCCACAGTAGAACCCTCCTATCCAGACAGACAGTACTGCTTGATAAAGACACCTCTACCAACTGGCCCACAGTAGAACCCTCCTATCCAGACAGACAGTACTGCTTGATAAAGACACCTCTACCAACTGGCCCACAGTAGAACCCTCCTATCCAGACAGACAGTACTGGTTGATAAAGACACCTCTACCAACTGGCCCACAGTAGAACCCTCCTATCCAGACAGACAGTACTGGTTGATAAAGACACCTCTACCAACTGGCCCACAGTAGAACCCTCCTATCCAGACAGACAGTACTGGTTGGTAAAGACACCTCTACCAACTGGCCCACAGTAGAACCCTCCTATCCAGACAGACAGTACTGCTTGATAAAGACACCTCTACCAACTGGCCCACAGTAGAACCCTCCTATCCAGACAGACAGTACTGCTTGATAAAGACACCTCTACCAACTGGCCCACAGTAGAACCCTCCTATCCAGACAGACAGTACTGGTTGATAAAGACACCTCTACCAACTGGCCCACAGTAGAACCCTCCTATCCAGACAGACAGTACTAGTTGATAAAGACACCTCTACCAACTGGCCCACAGTAGAACCCTCCTATCCAGACAGACAGTACTGGTTGATAAAGACACCTCTACCAACTGGCCCACAGTAGAACCCTCCTATCCAGACAGACAGTACTGGTTGATAAAGACACCTCTACCAACTGGCCCACAGTAGAACCCTCCTATCCAGACAGACAGTACTGCTTGATAAAGACACCTCTACCAACTGGCCCACAGTAGAACCCTCCTATCCAGACAGACAGTACTGCTTGATAAAGACACCTCTACCAACTGGCCCACAGTAGAACCCTCCTATCCAGACAGACAGTACTGGTTGATAAAGACACCTCTACCAACTGGCCCACAGTAGAACCCTCCTATCCAGACAGACAGTACTGCTTGATAAAGACACCTCTACCAACTGGCCCACAGTAGAACCCTCCTATCCAGACAGACAGTACTGCTTGATAAAGACACCTCTACCAACTGGCCCACAGTAGAACCCTCCTATCCAGACAGACAGTACTGTTTGATAAAGACACCTCTACCAACTGGCCCACAGTAGAACCCTCCTATCCAGACAGACAGTACTGGTTGATAAAGACACCTCTACCATCTGGCCCACAGTAGAACCCTCCTATCCAGACAGACAGTACTGCTTGATAAAGACACCTCTACCAACTGGCCCACAGTAGAACCCTCCTATCCAGACAGACAGTACTGCTTGATAAAGACACCTCTACCAACTGGCCCACAGTAGAACCCTCCTATCCAGACAGACAGTACTGGTTGATAAAGACACCTCTACCAACTGGCCCACAGTAGAACCCTCCTATCCAGACAGACAGTACTGGTTGGTAAAGACACCTCTACCAACTGGCCCACAGTAGAACCCTCCTATCCAGACAGACAGTACTGCTTGATAAAGACACCTCTACCAACTGGCCCACAGTAGAACCCTCCTATCCAGACAGACAGTACTGCTTGATAAAGACACCTCTACCAACTGGCCCACAGTAGAACCCTCCTATCCAGACAGACAGTACTGGTTGATAAAGACACCTCTACCAACTGGCCCACAGTAGAACCCTCCTATCCAGACAGACAGTACTAGTTGATAAAGACACCTCTACCAACTGGCCCACAGTAGAACCCTCCTATCCAGACAGACAGTACTGGTTGATAAAGACACCTCTACCAACTGGCCCACAGTAGAACCCTCCTATCCAGACAGACAGTACTGGTTGATAAAGACACCTCTACCAACTGGCCCACAGTAGAACCCTCCTATCCAGACAGACAGTACTGCTTGATAAAGACACCTCTACCAACTGGCCCACAGTAGAACCCTCCTATCCAGACAGACAGTACTGCTTGATAAAGACACCTCTACCAACTGGCCCACAGTAGAACCCTCCTATCCAGACAGACAGTACTGGTTGATAAAGACACCTCTACCAACTGGCCCACAGTAGAACCCTCCTATCCAGACAGACAGTACTGGTTGATAAAGACACCTCTACCAACTGGCCCACAGTAGAACCCTCCTATCCAGACAGACAGTACTGCTTGATAAAGACACCTCTACCAACTGGCCCACAGTAGAACCCTCCTATCCAGACAGACAGTACTGCTTGATAAAGACACCTCTACCAACTGGCCCACAGTAGAACCCTCCTATCCAGACAGACAGTACTGCTTGATAAAGACACCTCTACCAACTGGCCCACAGTAGAACCCTCCTATCCAGACAGACAGTACTGCTTGATAAAGACACCTCTACCAACTGGCCCACAGTAGAACCCTCCTATCCAGACAGACAGTACTGGTTGATAAAGACACCTCTACCAACTGGCCCACAGTAGAACCCTCCTATCCAGACAGACAGTACTGGTTGATAAAGACACCTCTACCAACTGGCCCACAGTAGAACCCTCCTATCCAGACAGACAGTACTGGTTGATAAAGACACCTCTACCAACTGGCCCACAGTAGAACCCTCCTATCCAGACAGACAGTACTGCTTGATAAAGACACCTCTACCAACTGGCCCACAGTAGAACCCTCCTATCCAGACAGACAGTACTGGTTGATAAAGACACCTCTACCAACTGGCCCACAGTAGAACCCTCCTATCCAGACAGACAGTACTAGTTGATAAAGACACCTCTACCAACTGGCCCACAGTAGAACCCTCCTATCCAGACAGACAGTACTGGTTGATAAAGACACCTCTACCAACTGGCCCACAGTAGAACCCTCCTATCCAGACAGACAGTACTGGTTGATAAAGACACCTCTACCAACTGGCCCACAGTAGAACCCTCCTATCCAGACAGACAGTACTGGTTGATAAAGACACCTCTACCAACTGGCCCACAGTAGAACCCTCCTATCCAGACAGACAGTACTGGTTGATAAAGACACCTCTACCAACTGGCCCACAGTAGAACCCTCCTATCCAGACAGACAGTACTGCTTGATAAAGACACCTCTACCAACTGGCCCACAGTAGAACCCTCCTATCCAGGCAGACAGTACTGCTTGATAAAGACACCTCTACCAACTGGCCCACAGTAGAACCCTCCTATCCAGACAGACAGTACTGGTTGATAAAGACACCTCTACCAACTGGCCCACAGTAGAACCCTCCTATCCAGACAGACAGTACTGCTTGATAAAGACACCTCTACCAACTGGCCCACAGTAGAACCCTCCTATCCAGACAGACAGTACTGCTTGATAAAGACACCTCTACCAACTGGCCCACAGTAGAACCCTCCTATCCAGACAGACATTACTGCTTGATAAAGACACCTCTACCAACTGGCCCACAGTAGAACCCTCCTATCCAGACAGACAGTACTAGTTGATAAAGACACCTCTACCAACTGGCCCACAGTAGAACCCTCCTATCCAGACAGACAGTACTGCTTGATAAAGACACCTCTACCAACTGGCCACAGTAGAACCCTCCTATCCAGACAGACAGTACTCGTTGATAAAGACACCTCTACCAACTGGCCCACAGTAGAACCCTCCTATCCAGACAGACAGTACTGGTTGATAAAGACACCTCTACCAACTGGCCCACAGTAGAACCCTCCTATCCAGACAGACAGTACTGGTTGATAAAGACACCTCTACCAACTGGCCCACAGTAGAACCCTCCTATCCAGACAGACAGTACTGGTTGATAAAGACACCTCTACCAACTGGCCCACAGTAGAACCCTCCTATCCAGACAGACAGTACTGGTTGATAAAGACACCTCTACCAACTGGCCCACAGTAGAACCCTCCTATCCAGACAGACAGTACTGCTTGATAAAGACACCTCTACCAACTGGCCCACAGTAGAACCCTCCTATCCAGACAGACAGTACTGCTTGATAAAGACACCTCTACCAACTGGCCCACAGTAGAACCCTCCTATCCAGACAGACAGTACTGGTTGATAAAGACACCTCTACCAACTGGCCCACAGTAGAACCCTCCTATCCAGACAGACAGTACTGGTTGATAAAGACACCTCTACCAACTGGCCCACAGTAGAACCCTCCTATCCAGACAGACAGTACTGCTTGATAAAGACACCTCTACCAACTGGCCCACAGTAGAACCCTCCTATCCAGACAGACAGTACTGCTTGATAAAGACACCTCTACCAACTGGCCCACAGTAGAACCCTCCTATCCAGACAGACAGTACTGCTTGATAAAGACACCTCTACCAACTGGCCCACAGTAGAACCCTCCTATCCAGACAGACAGTACTGCTTGATAAAGACACCTCTACCAACTGGCCCACAGTAGAACCCTCCTATCCAGACAGACAGTACTGCTTGATAAAGACACCTCTACCAACTGGCCCACAGTAGAACCCTCCTATCCAGACAGACAGTACTGCTTGATAAAGACACCTCTACCAACTGGCCCACAGTAGAACCCTCCTATCCAGACAGACAGTACTGGTTGATAAAGACACCTCTACCAACTGGCCCACAGTAGAACCCTCCTATCCAGACAGACAGTACTGGTTGATAAAGACACCTCTACCAACTGGCCCACAGTAGAACCCTCCTATCCAGACAGACAGTACTGGTTGATAAAGACACCTCTACCAACTGGCCCACAGTAGAACCCTCCTATCCAGACAGACAGTACTGCTTGATAAAGACACCTCTACCAACTGGCCCACAGTAGAACCCTCCTATCCAGACAGACAGTACTGGTTGATAAAGACACCTCTACCAACTGGCCCACAGTAGAACCCTCCTATCCAGACAGACAGTACTAGTTGATAAAGACACCTCTACCAACTGGCCCACAGTAGAACCCTCCTATCCAGACAGACAGTACTGGTTGATAAAGACACCTCTACCAACTGGCCCACAGTAGAACCCTCCTATCCAGACAGACAGTACTGGTTGATAAAGACACCTCTACCAACTGGCCCACAGTAGAACCCTCCTATCCAGACAGACAGTACTGGTTGATAAAGACACCTCTACCAACTGGCCCACAGTAGAACCCTCCTATCCAGACAGACAGTACTGGTTGATAAAGACACCTCTACCAACTGGCCCACAGTAGAACCCTCCTATCCAGACAGACAGTACTGCTTGATAAAGACACCTCTACCAACTGGCCCACAGTAGAACCCTCCTATCCAGGCAGACAGTACTGCTTGATAAAGACACCTCTACCAACTGGCCCACAGTAGAACCCTCCTATCCAGACAGACAGTACTGGTTGATAAAGACACCTCTACCAACTGGCCCACAGTAGAACCCTCCTATCCAGACAGACAGTACTGCTTGATAAAGACACCTCTACCAACTGGCCCACAGTAGAACCCTCCTATCCAGACAGACAGTACTGCTTGATAAAGACACCTCTACCAACTGGCCCACAGTAGAACCCTCCTATCCAGACAGACATTACTGCTTGATAAAGACACCTCTACCAACTGGCCCACAGTAGAACCCTCCTATCCAGACAGACAGTACTAGTTGATAAAGACACCTCTACCAACTGGCCCACAGTAGAACCCTCCTATCCAGACAGACAGTACTGCTTGATAAAGACACCTCTACCAACTGGCCACAGTAGAACCCTCCTATCCAGACAGACAGTACTCGTTGATAAAGACACCTCTACCAACTGGCCCACAGTAGAACCCTCCTATCCAGACAGACAGTACTGGTTGATAAAGACACCTCTACCAACTGGCCCACAGTAGAACCCTCCTATCCAGACAGACAGTACTGGTTGATAAAGACACCTCTACCAACTGGCCCACAGTAGAACCCTCCTATCCAGACAGACAGTACTGCTTGATAAAGACACCTCTACCAACTGGCCCACAGTAGAACCCTCCTATCCAGACAGACAGTACTGGTTGATAAAGACACCTCTACCAACTGGCCCACAGTAGAACCCTCCTATCCAGACAGACAGTACTGGTTGATAAAGACACCTCTACCAACTGGCCCACAGTAGAACCCTCCTATCCAGACAGACAGTACTGCTTGATAAAGACACCTCTACCAACTGGCCCACAGTAGAACCCTCCTATCCAGACAGACAGTACTGCTTGATAAAGACACCTCTACCAACTGGCCCACAGTAGAACCCTCCTATCCAGACAGACAGTACTGCTTGATAAAGACACCTCTACCAACTGGCCCACAGTAGAACCCTCCTATCCAGACAGACAGTACTGGTTGATAAAGACACCTCTACCAACTGGCCCACAGTAGAACCCTCCTATCCAGACAGACAGTACTGTTTGATAAAGACACCTCTACCAACTGGCCCACAGTAGAACCCTCCTATCCAGACAGACAGTACTAGTTGATAAAGACACCTCTACCAACTGGCCCACAGTATAACCCTCCTATCCAGACAGACAGTACTGCTTGATAAAGACACCTCTACCAACTGGCCCACAGTAGAACCCTCCTATCCAGACAGACAGTACTGCTTGATAAAGACACCTCTACCAACTGGCCCACAGTAGAACCCTCCTATCCAGACAGACAGTACTGGTTGATAAAGACACCTCTACCAACTGGCCCACAGTAGAACCCTCCTATCCAGACAGACAGTACTGCTTGATAAAGACACCTCTACCAACTGGCCCACAGTAGAACCCTCCTATCCAGACAGACAGTACTGCTTGATAAAGACACCTCTACCAACTGGCCCACAGTAGAACCCTCCTATCCAGACAGACATTACTGCTTGATAAAGACACCTCTACCAACTGGCCCACAGTAGAACCCTCCTATCCAGACAGACAGTACTAGTTGATAAAGACACCTCTACCAACTGGCCCACAGTAGAACCCTCCTATCCAGACAGACAGTACTGCTTGATAAAGACACCTCTACCAACTGGCCACAGTAGAACCCTCCTATCCAGACAGACAGTACTCGTTGATAAAGACACCTCTACCAACTGGCCCACAGTAGAACCCTCCTATCCAGACAGACAGTACTGGTTGATAAAGACACCTCTACCAACTGGCCCACAGTAGAACCCTCCTATCCAGACAGACAGTACTGGTTGATAAAGACACCTCTACCAACTGGCCCACAGTAGAACCCTCCTATCCAGACAGACAGTACTGCTTGATAAAGACACCTCTACCAACTGGCCCACAGTAGAACCCTCCTATCCAGACAGACAGTACTGCTTGATAAAGACACCTCTACCAACTGGCCCACAGTAGAACCCTCCTATCCAGACAGACAGTACTGGTTGATAAAGACACCTCTACCAACTGGCCCACAGTAGAACCCTCCTATCCAGACAGACAGTACTGTTTGATAAAGACACCTCTACCAACTGGCCCACAGTAGAACCCTCCTATCCAGACAGACAGTACTAGTTGATAAAGACACCTCTACCAACTGGCCCACAGTATAACCCTCCTATCCAGACAGACAGTACTGGTTGATAAAGACACCTCTACCAACTGGCCCACAGTAGAACCCTCCTATCCAGACAGACAGTACTGGTTGATAAAGACACCTCTACCAACTGGCCCACAGTAGAACCCTCCTATCCAGACAGACAGTACTGGTTGATAAAGACACCTCTACCAACTGGCCCACAGTAGAACCCTCCTATCCAGACAGACAGTACTGCTTGATAAAGACACCTCTACCAACTGGCCCACAGTAGAACCCTCCTATCCAGACAGACAGTACTGCTTGATAAAGACACCTCTACCAACTGGCCCACAGTAGAACCCTCCTATCCAGACAGACAGTACTGGTTGATAAAGACACCTCTACCAACTGGCCCACAGTAGAACCCTCCTATCCAGACAGACAGTACTAGTTGATAAAGACACCTCTACCAACTGGCCCACAGTAGAACCCTCCTATCCAGACAGACAGTACTGGTTGATAAAGACACCTCTACCAACTGGCCCACAGTAGAACCCTCCTATCCAGACAGACAGTACTGGTTGATAAAGACACCTCTACCAACTGGCCCACAGTAGAACCCTCCTATCCAGACAGACAGTACTGCTTGATAAAGACACCTCTACCAACTGGCCCACAGTAGAACCCTCCTATCCAGACAGACAGTACTGCTTGATAAAGACACCTCTACCAACTGGCCCACAGTAGAACCCTCCTATCCAGACAGACAGTACTGGTTGATAAAGACACCTCTACCAACTGGCCCACAGTAGAACCCTCCTATCCAGACAGACAGTACTGGTTGATAAAGACACCTCTACCAACTGGCCCACAGTAGAACCCTCCTATCCAGACAGACAGTACTGGTTGATAAAGACACCTCTACCAACTGGCCCACAGTAGAACCCTCCTATCCAGACAGACAGTACTGCTTGATAAAGACACCTCTACCAACTGGCCCACAGTAGAACCCTCCTATCCAGACAGACAGTACTGCTTGATAAAGACACCTCTACCAACTGGCCCACAGTAGAACCCTCCTATCCAGACAGACAGTACTGGTTGATAAAGACACCTCTACCAACTGGCCCACAGTAGAACCCTCCTATCCAGACAGACAGTACTAGTTGATAAAGACACCTCTACCAACTGGCCCACAGTAGAACCCTCCTATCCAGACAGACAGTACTGGTTGATAAAGACACCTCTACCAACTGGCCCACAGTAGAACCCTCCTATCCAGACAGACAGTACTGGTTGATAAAGACACCTCTACCAACTGGCCCACAGTAGAACCCTCCTATCCAGACAGACAGTACTGGTTGATAAAGACACCTCTACCATCTGGCCCACAGTAGAACCCTCCTATCCAGACAGACAGTACTGCTTGATAAAGACACCTCTACCAACTGGCCCACAGTAGAACCCTCCTATCCAGACAGACAGTACTGGTTGATAAAGACACCTCTACCAACTGGCCCACAGTAGAACCCTCCTATCCAGACAGACAGTACTAGTTGATAAAGACACCTCTACCAACTGGCCCACAGTAGAACCCTCCTATCCAGACAGACAGTACTGGTTGATAAAGACACCTCTACCAACTGGCCCACAGTAGAACCCTCCTATCCAGACAGACAGTACTGGTTGATAAAGACACCTCTACCAACTGGCCCACAGTAGAACCCTCCTATCCAGACAGACAGTACTAGTTGATAAAGACACCTCTACCAACTGGCCCACAGTAGAACCCTCCTATCCAGACAGACAGTACTGCTTGATAAAGACACCTCTACCAACTGGCCACAGTAGAACCCTCCTATCCAGACAGACAGTACTCGTTGATAAAGACACCTCTACCAACTGGCCCACAGTAGAACCCTCCTATCCAGACAGACAGTACTGGTTGATAAAGACACCTCTACCAACTGGCCCACAGTAGAACCCTCCTATCCAGACAGACAGTACTGGTTGATAAAGACACCTCTACCAACTGGCCCACAGTAGAACCCTCCTATCCAGACAGACAGTACTGCTTGATAAAGACACCTCTACCAACTGGCCCACAGTAGAACCCTCCTATCCAGACAGACAGTACTGGTTGATAAAGACACCTCTACCAACTGGCCCACAGTAGAACCCTCCTATCCAGACAGACAGTACTGGTTGATAAAGACACCTCTACCAACTGGCCCACAGTAGAACCCTCCTATCCAGACAGACAGTACTGCTTGATAAAGACACCTCTACCAACTGGCCCACAGTAGAACCCTCCTATCCAGACAGACAGTACTGCTTGATAAAGACACCTCTACCAACTGGCCCACAGTAGAACCCTCCTATCCAGACAGACAGTACTGCTTGATAAAGACACCTCTACCAACTGGCCCACAGTAGAACCCTCCTATCCAGACAGACAGTACTGGTTGATAAAGACACCTCTACCAACTGGCCCACAGTAGAACCCTCCTATCCAGACAGACAGTACTGTTTGATAAAGACACCTCTACCAACTGGCCCACAGTAGAACCCTCCTATCCAGACAGACAGTACTAGTTGATAAAGACACCTCTACCAACTGGCCCACAGTATAACCCTCCTATCCAGACAGACAGTACTGGTTGATAAAGACACCTCTACCAACTGGCCCACAGTAGAACCCTCCTATCCAGACAGACAGTACTGGTTGATAAAGACACCTCTACCAACTGGCCCACAGTAGAACCCTCCTATCCAGACAGACAGTACTGGTTGATAAAGACACCTCTACCAACTGGCCCACAGTAGAACCCTCCTATCCAGACAGACAGTACTGCTTGATAAAGACACCTCTACCAACTGGCCCACAGTAGAACCCTCCTATCCAGACAGACAGTACTGCTTGATAAAGACACCTCTACCAACTGGCCCACAGTAGAACCCTCCTATCCAGACAGACAGTACTGGTTGATAAAGACACCTCTACCAACTGGCCCACAGTAGAACCCTCCTATCCAGACAGACAGTACTAGTTGATAAAGACACCTCTACCAACTGGCCCACAGTAGAACCCTCCTATCCAGACAGACAGTACTGGTTGATAAAGACACCTCTACCAACTGGCCCACAGTAGAACCCTCCTATCCAGACAGACAGTACTGGTTGATAAAGACACCTCTACCAACTGGCCCACAGTAGAACCCTCCTATCCAGACAGACAGTACTGCTTGATAAAGACACCTCTACCAACTGGCCCACAGTAGGACCCTCCTATCCAGACAGACAGTACTGCTTGATAAAGACACCTCTACCAACTGGCCCACAGTAGAACCCTCCTATCCAGACAGACAGTACTGGTTGATAAAGACACCTCTACCAACTGGCCCACAGTAGAACCCTCCTATCCAGACAGACAGTACTGGTTGATAAAGACACCTCTACCAACTGGCCCACAGTAGAACCCTCCTATCCAGACAGACAGTACTGCTTGATAAAGACACCTCTACCAACTGGCCCACAGTAGAACCCTCCTATCCAGACAGACAGTACTGCTTGATAAAGACACCTCTACCAACTGGCCCACAGTAGAACCCTCCTATCCAGACAGACAGTACTGCTTGATAAAGACACCTCTACCAACTGGCCCACAGTAGAACCCTCCTATCCAGACAGACAGTACTGGTTGATAAAGACACCTCTACCAACTGGCCCACAGTAGAACCCTCCTATCCAGACAGACAGTACTAGTTGATAAAGACACCTCTACCAACTGGCCCACAGTAGAACCCTCCTATCCAGACAGACAGTACTGGTTGATAAAGACACCTCTACCAACTGGCCCACAGTAGAACCCTCCTATCCAGACAGACAGTACTGGTTGATAAAGACACCTCTACCAACTGGCCCACAGTAGAACCCTCCTATCCAGACAGACAGTACTGGTTGATAAAGACACCTCTACCAACTGGCCCACAGTAGAACCCTCCTATCCAGACAGACAGTACTGCTTGATAAAGACACCTCTACCAACTGGCCCACAGTAGAACCCTCCTATCCAGACAGACAGTACTGGTTGATAAAGACACCTCTACCAACTGGCCCACAGTAGAACCCTCCTATCCAGACAGACAGTACTAGTTGATAAAGACACCTCTACCAACTGGCCCACAGTAGAACCCTCCTATCCAGACAGACAGTACTGGTTGATAAAGACACCTCTACCAACTGGCCCACAGTAGAACCCTCCTATCCAGACAGACAGTACTGGTTGATAAAGACACCTCTACCAACTGGCCCACAGTAGAACCCTCCTATCCAGACAGACAGTACTGGTTGATAAAGACACCTCTACCAACTGGCCCACAGTAGAACCCTCCTATCCAGACAGACAGTACTGGTTGATAAAGACACCTCTACCAACTGGCCCACAGTAGAACCCTCCTATCCAGACAGACAGTACTGCTTGATAAAGACACCTCTACCAACTGGCCCACAGTAGAACCCTCCTATCCAGACAGACAGTACTGGTTGATAAAGACACCTCTACCAACTGGCCCACAGTAGAACCCTCCTATCCAGACAGACAGTACTGCTTGATAAAGACACCTCTACCAACTGGCCCACAGTAGAACCCTCCTATCCAGACAGACAGTACTGCTTGATAAAGACACCTCTACCAACTGGCCCACAGTAGAACCCTCCTATCCAGACAGACATTACTGCTTGATAAAGACACCTCTACCAACTGGCCCACAGTAGAACCCTCCTATCCAGACAGACAGTACTAGTTGATAAAGACACCTCTACCAACTGGCCCACAGTAGAACCCTCCTATCCAGACAGACAGTACTGCTTGATAAAGACACCTCTACCAACTGGCCCACAGTAGAACCCTCCTATCCAGACAGACAGTACTCGTTGATAAAGACACCTCTACCAACTGGCCCACAGTAGAACCCTCCTATCCAGACAGACAGTACTGGTTGATAAAGACACCTCTACCAACTGGCCCACAGTAGAACCCTCCTATCCAGACAGACAGTACTGGTTGATAAAGACACCTCTACCAACTGGCCCACAGTAGAACCCTCCTATCCAGACAGACAGTACTACTTGATAAAGACACCTCTACCAACTGGCCCACAGTAGAACCCTCCTATCCAGACAGACAGTACTGGTTGATAAAGACACCTCTACCAACTGGCCCACAGTAGAACCCTCCTATCCAGACAGACAGTACTGGTTGATAAAGACACCTCTACCAACTGGCCCACAGTAGAACCCTCCTATCCAGACAGACAGTACTGCTTGATAAAGACACCTCTACCAACTGGCCCACAGTAGAACCCTCCTATCCAGACAGACAGTACTGGTTGATAAAGACACCTCTACCAACTGGCCCACAGTAGAACCCTCCTATCCAGACAGACAGTACTGCTTGATAAAGACACCTCTACCAACTGGCCCACAGTAGAACCCTCCTATCCAGACAGACAGTACTGGTTGATAAAGACACCTCTACCAACTGGCCCACAGTAGAACCCTCCTATCCAGACAGACAGTACTGGTTGATAAAGACACCTCTACCAACTGGCCCACAGTAGAACCCTCCTATCCAGACAGACAGTACTAGTTGATAAAGACACCTCTACCAACTGGCCCACAGTATAACCCTCCTATCCAGAAAGACAGTACTGGTTGATAAAGACACCTCTACCAACTGGCCCACAGTAGAACCCTCCTATCCAGACAGACAGTACTGGTTGATAAAGACACCTCTACCAACTGGCCCACAGTAGAACCCTCCTATCCAGACAGACAGTACTGGTTGATAAAGACACCTCTACCAACTGGCCCACAGTAGAACCCTCCTATCCAGACAGACAGTACTGCTTGATAAAGACACCTCTACCAACTGGCCCACAGTAGAACCCTCCTATCCAGACAGACAGTACTGCTTGATAAAGACACCTCTACCAACTGGCCCACAGTAGAACCCTCCTATCCAGACAGACAGTACTGGTTGATAAAGACACCTCTACCAACTGGCCCACAGTAGAACCCTCCTATCCAGACAGACAGTACTAGTTGATAAAGACACCTCTACCAACTGGCCCACAGTAGAACCCTCCTATCCAGACAGACAGTACTGCTTGATAAAGACACCTCTACCAACTGGCCCACAGTAGAACCCTCCTATCCAGACAGACAGTACTGGTTGATAAAGACACCTCTACCAACTGGCCCACAGTAGAACCCTCCTATCCAGACAGACAGTACTGCTTGATAAAGACACCTCTACCAACTGGCCCACAGTAGAACCCTCCTATCCAGACAGACAGTGCTGGTTGATAAAGACACCTCTACCAACTGGCCCACAGTAGAACCCTCCTATCCAGACAGACAGTACTGCTTGATAAAGACACCTCTACCAACTGGCCCACAGTAGAACCCTCCTATCCAGACAGACAGTACTGGTTGATAAAGACACCTCTACCAACTGGCCCACAGTAGAACCCTCCTATCCAGACAGACAGTACTGGTTGATAAAGACACCTCTACCAACTGGCCCACAGTAGAACCCTCCTATCCAGACAGACAGTACTGCTTGATAAAGACACCTCTACCAACTGGCCCACAGTAGAACACTCCTATCCAGACAGACAGTACTGGTTGATAAAGACACCTCTACCAACTGGCCCACAGTAGAACCCTCCTATCCAGACAGACAGTACTGGTTGGTAAAGACACCTCTACCAACTGGCCCACAGTATAACCCTCCTATCCAGACAGACAGTACTGGTTGATAAAGACACCTCTACCAACTGGCACACAGTAGAACCCTCCTATCCAGACAGACAGTACTGGTTGATAAAGACACCTCTACCAACTGGCCCACAGTAGAACCCTCCTATCCAGACAGACAGTACTGCTTGATAAAGACACCTCTACCAACTGGCCCACAGTAGAACCCTCCTATCCAGACAGACAGTACTGCTTGATAAAGACACCTCTACCAACTGGCCCACAGTAGAACCCTCCTATCCAGACAGACAGTACTGGTTGATAAAGACACCTCTACCAACTGGCCCACAGTAGAACCCTCCTATCCAGACAGACAGTACTGCTTGATAAAGACACCTCTACCAACTGGCCCACAGTAGAACCCTCCTATCCAGACAGACAGTACTAGTTGATAAAGACACCTCTACCAACTGGCCCACAGTAGAACCCTCCTATCCAGACAGACAGTACTGCTTGATAAAGACACCTCTACCAACTGGCCCACAGTAGAACACTCCTATCCAGACAGACAGTACTGGTTGATAAAGACACCTCTACCAACTGGCCCACAGTAGAACCCTCCTATCCAGACAGACAGTACTGGTTGATAAAGACACCTCTACCATCTGGCCCACAGTAGAACCCTCCTATCCAGACAGACAGTACTGCTTGATAAAGACACCTCTACCAACTGGCCCACAGTAGAACCCTCCTATCCAGACAGACAGTACTGCTTGATAAAGACACCTCTACCAACTGGCCCACAGTAGAACCCTCCTATCCAGACAGACAGTACTGGTTGATAAAGACACCTCTACCATCTGGCCCACAGTAGAACACTCCTATCCAGACAGACAGTACTGCTTGATAAAGACACCTCTACCAACTGGCCCACAGTAGAACACTCCTATCCAGACAGACAGTACTGCTTGATAAAGACACCTCTACCAACTGGCCCACAGTAGAACACTCCTATCCAGACAGACAGTACTGCTTGATAAAGACACCTCTACCAACTGGCCCACAGTAGAACCCTCCTATCCAGACAGACAGTACTGGTTGATAAAGACACCTCTACCAACTGGCCCACAGTAGAACCCTCCTATCCAGACAGCCAGTACTAGTTGATAAAGACACCTCTACCAACTGGCCCACAGTAGAACACTCCTATCCAGACAGACAGTACTGGTTGATAAAGACACCTCTACCAACTGGCCCACAGTAGAACCCTCCTATCCAGACAGACAGTACTAGTTGATAAAGACACCTCTACCAACTGGCCCACAGTAGAACACTCCTATCCAGACAGACAGTACTAGTTGATAAAGATGAAAAGGCTGGTGGAACTTTGAGCTCAGAGTTGTACTTTAATGAGACATACATGATTTATGAATGATAGGCATTTGGATTTTATTTTGACACTTCTAAAGGATTCATTCTGATTGCGTTCCACTAACTCATTGTGATTTTCATTGCATTATTTCACACAAAATGACTTAAGTGAAAATGAATTAAGCACAGGATTATATCCAGTGTTCAGGTCTGTTTAAACATTTGTGTTTTTGATTGATCAACATATTTGATTTCTGTCAAATTGGACAACCAGGCTCTACTGGAGAATGTGAAAGAAATGACTGGGAATCATAGCAATATCGTTCTATTTTCAGTCAGTAAAACTCTTGTCTGTCTATAATACTTACATAATATCCCTTAAATCTTTACTGTCATTGCAGGTTTTATTTCAGAGAACCTAGTCGTGCTTTTGTAGATTTAAAGGCCCCTGGTCTTCACACAGAACCATTCAGTGTTAATCACACGTCTGGCCTCGCTATATTTTATCTGCAGATCCAGTATCTACCTTGATCTCTGATCCATAGCTGATGCTGTGATTCAGCGAGCAGGGAGAGCGGATCCATTACTTCTCATCACTCCTGCTCTCCACCGTAATGATATCTAACATAATATCACGCACACAATAAGGGGTGAAACATTACTGCCGAGACATTGCCTTTCGGTTGTATTTTTCAGGGGCTTCATCATCCCAATTCTCAGTTGCGGATTTTTTTCCAGATTTGCTTTTATAGAGGATTCTGTTCGGTGTTGCCTCTCCAGTCTATATCCTGCCAGAGAGTCATCACGGCGGTGCCGTCAGCCTTGGCCCCAGCTCCAACAGACAGAGAGCCCCACCACACCGTGGCCCTTCCAGGCCCCTGTCCACACTGTCAGACACTCATTTATTTACCTGGCTGAAAAATTCAACCAAGAGAGGAGTCCCACAACAAAGGAAAGGAGAAGGGAGTGAGAGAGCGCGATAGAGAGGTGAGTAGCAGGGTGGTGGTAGGGAGAGGACCAAACAACAAAAATCTATAGCCCAACTAAGTTTGGTTTTATTCTCTCTCTCTCCCCCTGTTTTTTTTCTTTATCTCGTAAGCTGCCAAATATCACCAGTGAAACTTGCATCGAGGCAGCCGTTGCCAGAGGGTGAATCATAGCAATATTGATTTGATTATGTAAAAGCTCAGAGGAACCTCAAGCCAGATGCAGAAATAACTCCTCACCTAAGTCCACCGGGGTGACAGCACACTGGTTAGGAGAAGAAGAGAGGAGAGAGTGAGAGTTTTGTTTAAATATATATATATATATTGTCCCGGATAAAAGCATCATTACTTCCCTCACAGCAAAATACTGTGGAGGCTTTTATTCATCTCTTTCTCTCTCTCCTGCCTTTCTCAGAGCGGGACTTACTTGGATGTAATTAACACTCTTCTACTGTTTTTATTTTTATTTTTATTTTTTAACCTTTATTTAACTAGGCAAGTCAGTTAAGAACATATTCTTATTTTCAATGACGGCCTGGGAACAATGGGTTAACTGCCTGTTCAGGGGCAGAACGACAGATTTGTACCTTGTCAGCTCGGGGGTTTGAACTCGCAACCTTCCGGTTACTAGTCCAACGCTCTAACCACTAGGCTACGCTACTGTATTGAGGAGAGGGGGTTTGACCTGCAGGGAAGGCCTTTATGAGCTTTGGTTGAGGCTGGGGTAGGTACCCACTCCCCTGGCTGGCGCAGCTGGGCTGGGGCCGGTGGGTGGAGGGTTCTGGGTGGGTTTCCAGAGAGGAGGAGGATGATGAACAGAACCAGGAAGAGGAAGGGAGGAAAGAAGGAAGGGTAAGAGGAATGCTGCGGTGTGGTGTGCTCACATTTTGATCAGTGGCACCCTCTTCTGGACCTCTTCTTTCTCTCACACACAGCTGCTGCTGTTCCTCCAGCTAGACTCCTGCCTGACAACAAAGACCAGCACAGGAGCCGTATAATGAGACACGGAGAGGTCGTCTTTAACACAATGATACCGCAGGACAAATGTGTAAGAAACAGGCTCCATAAAGATTTGACCGTTTGATAGGGGAGCTAGAAAGGAAAAATGAAATAGGAGAGATTTCGCTAAAAAGAAAAGCCATATCTTAGCTGAATTAGCCCAGGTAGGGATTTGGGCCACTAATCACCCGCTGGAGCGAGTAAAGCCGGGTCGGACTTAACCGCTCGTGGGCAGGCACTAATTGGGCCACCTTTATAGCCGAGCATTATGGGAGAGCCAAGGAGCCGCTGCTACTCATCCAGGGTTCTGTCTTAACTGCCCTTAATTACCAATTCCATCTCACTGAGCCCCGTCAAATGACTGGAACATTCCGCCAGGCCCTGCTGCTCTCCTCTCTCCACTCAGACTCATGGTTAGACGGGGCGTGGTTATCTAATGTAAAAAAAAAAAACTAAATCAGATCATAGGAATGATTGGCGGAGATAGCTAGACTCTTCAACAGGGCAGATAGAGGGTTTCAGTTGCTCTGACCGTGTGATTAGCTAGCCTGGCTGCGTAAACGGGGTGGAATAACAGATCTCGTAAAGGGGGAATGCTACTGCTTAGCTTCTTATTCCCTTCATGCCCATTTCCCTCTTCTGGACTTCCTGTGAATCTTAAGTGGGCGCTCTGTGTTTGTTGGTACTGTAATGCAAAGCAGATAGGCTTCCAATAACATAGCTAGGCTCTCTCTTCTTGACTCACTGTAGCAGTGTTATGAGGCTATATGATAGATAGATATTCTCCAACCCCGTTAAATGTTCCTTTCATTTTCCTTTGTCGGTTGTATTTTATTCGTTTTGGTTACATTTCAGATTGCAGTCATGGCACTTCTGTCTAGTTAGTCGACAATATTGATTTGCTTCCCCTAAAATACAAACACAAATCTGATATGCCTAAATATTGTAAAACATCCATAACCCCTCTATAGAGGAATCTATGACATGGAACATAACCCCTCTATAGAGTAATCTATGACATGGAACATAACCCCTCTATAGAGGAATCTATGACATGGAACATAACCCCTCTATAGAGGAATCTACGACATGGAACATAACCCTCTATGGAGGAATCTACGACATGGAACATAACCCTCTATAGAGGAATCTACGACATGGAACATAACCCTCTATAGAGGAATCTACGACATGGAACATAACCCTCTATAGAGGAATCTATGACATGGAACATAACCCTCTATAAAGGAATCTATGACATGGAACATAACCCCTCTATAGAGGAATCTATGACATGGAACATAACCCTCTATAGAGGAATCTATGACATGGAACATAACCCTCTATAGAGGAATCTATGACATGGAACATAACCCTCTATAGAGGAATCTATGACATGGAACATAACCCTCTATAGAGGAATCTATGACATGGAACATAACCCTCTATAGAGGAATCTATGACATGGAACATAACCCTCTATGGAGGAATCTATGACATGGAACATAACCCTCTATAGAGGAATCTATGACATGGAACATAACCCTCTATAGAGGAATCTATGACATGGAACATAACCCTCTATAGAGGAATCTATGACATGGAACATAACCCTCTATAAAGGAATCTATGACATGGAACATAACCCCTCTATAGAGGAATCTATGACATGGAACATAACCCTCTATAAAGGAATCTATGACATGGAACATAACCCTCTATAAAGGAATCTATGACATGGAACATAACCCTCTATCTATAAAGGAATCTATGACATGGAACATAACCCTCTATAAAGGAATCTATGACATGGAACATAACCCTCTATAAAGGAATCTATGACATGGAACATAACCCCTCTATAGAGGAATCTATGACATGGAATATAACCCCTCTATAAAGGAATCTATGACCTGACAGGTTGTGTCCTTTGTATTTTTGAATTGTGATTTCTGAACAATTAAAGGTGGGTATAGATTTAATACCATCATTTTAAAAACAAAATATAATATGATATCCAACTAATACAAACTAAAATAAGGAAACTGCATTTTTCATTTTGTAAAGTACACAACGTTACCTGTAATACCTTGTAATATCTCATTTTGTGCCTTAATAATTGTCACACACATCTCTTAATTTGAAGCATAACTGCAGACATTTAGCCCCATATAAAATATCTGATTACAACTATTTTTTTAAAAAGTTTGTCACTAATAAAAATCTCTTTCATCCTGCATTACTAGACTTTAATGTGATTTAGTGTGAAAGAATGCATGGTTTCATTTCTAAATCGAATCGACGACTTTGAGAGTAAACGTCAATTCCAGATGCAGATAATTATATTACTGGGACTAATCCAAATTGATCCTAAACCAAGTCAAACGGAAAAAAAGGTGACTTCCTGAACAAAAAGTATATGACCCTGGTAGCTAAGCAACAGCACACAGAATCTTCTACAAAAGTTTGGAGGATAAAACGGATTGTTAAAAAAAGACAAATACACACTTGAGATATTTTGTCGAATATCAAAGGCCTACATTTGAGCAAACACACCCATCTCATTGTTCTTACTCTGTGTCTAAAAAAGACCTTCTCCCCCATGTCAGACAACAGCTCTTCCCTAAACTTCCTAATGACATTGAAGGTCTTAATTAGCTGCTCTTTCTCCCCTCGCCCCTCGCCTCTATAAGCCCTCTGTCTGAATAAAGATAATTCCTATTCATTCTAAGAATCTCTTAATGATCACTCCCACCACTGACTGGCTATAGAACCTTCCAGAATAATAGGCTCACACCCTTCTATATCAGCATATTCCGCAATCAATTCCGGAATGGATTTCCTTTGCGGCTGATTACTTTAATAACTTCCAACATATCAATTAGCAAAATGTGTGTGTGTGCGTGTGAATCTTTGCGATGATTATCATTTAAGTATGGAGATGGTAATTAAATTACGGCCAAATATTGCTTTCCTCAATTATGGCCTTTGCAATACACGCCTCAATTTTATTATCTTAATTGTTATCCTTGGTTATTTTCATAGCGTTTAAATACTGCGAGGTTTGAAAATAAATCAGGGAAAGGAAATTAGTTGAATCACGATGTCGCTTGAAGTTCTTCTTTATAATGACTGTATTAGGCATACTCGTGTTTTCTCTGAGTGGATTATTTAATATGTCTGACACTAACTCCCTACAGAGGTAGCAGCCAGACTAAAGAGCGAAAGATTAAAAGTACTATCGCCCTCCCTCTCTCCAAAAGGTTGCCGGTTCGAATCCCCGAGCTGACAAGGTAAACATCTGTCGTTCTGCCCCTGAGCAAGTCAGTTAACCTACTGTTCCCCTCTCTGATTCAGAGAGGTTGGTTTAAATGCGGAAAACACATTTCAGTTGAATGCATTCAGTTGTACAACTGACTAGGTATCCCCTTTCAAATCTACACTCTTTCTCTTAATTGAAGCTCCTCGTCTCGTACCCTATATGTAGATGTACAACTGCTTATTATTGTTAGACTTACCAGTGTAACTACGGATCATCTGAAAACGTGCATAAATGCAGACTTTTAGAATTTCTGCTATTTGTTATAGTCTGCACTCAAGGGAACCACATGAAACGTAAATCTGCTAGCAATTAATGCAATTACCTGCTTTTAAGCACACAAACGTGTTTTTATTCAACTCCTGTAGTATGATATTAGACACGGATACTACTACACAACTTTGAAGCTGAGTGATTTTTGCAAGAGTCATTGTTATGGTTGGTTACTAAACACATCCAACTGGCATAAAATCACTCTCTCACACACGCACAAGGTTCATTGTTCGTCATTCTCAACAATAGAAGCAACCAGTGTCATAAAAACTGCATTTGTCATGACACATTTTGATTTGTCAAGAGACCATCATTCACAGTTTCTCTCCCTCCCTCTCAATTCAATTCAAGGGGCTTTATCGGCATGGGAAACATGAATTAACATTGCCAAAGCCAGTGAAGTAGATAAACAAAAGTGAAATAAACAAAGCTAACAGTAAATATTACATTCACACAAGTTCCAAAAGAATAAAGACATATAAAATGTCATATTATTACATCTCGCTACTACTACTACTACTGTTACTGTTACTACTACTACTGTTACTGTTACTACTACTACTACTGTTACTGTTACTACTACTACTGTTACTGTTACTACTACTACTACTACTACTACTGTTACTGTTACTACTACTACTGTTACTGTTACTACTACTACTGTTACTGTTACTACTACTACTGTTACTGTTACTACTACTACTACTGTTACTGTTACTACTACTACTGTTACTGTTACTACTACTACTACTACTGATACTGTTACTACTACTACTGCTACTGTTACTACTACTACTGTTACTGTTACTACTACTACTGTTACTGTTACTACTACTACTACTACTGATACTGTTACTACTACTACTGTTACTGTTACTACTACTACTGTTACTGTTACTACTACTACTACTGTTACTGTTACTACTACTGTTACTGTTACTGTTACTACTACTGTTACTTTTACTGTTACTACTACTACTGTTACTGTTACTACTACTACTGTTACTGTTACTGTTACTACTACTACTGTTACTGTTACTACTACTACTACTGTTACTGTTACTACTACTACTACTACTGTTACTGTTACTACTACTACTACTACTGTTACTGTTACTACTACTACTGTTACTGTTACTACTTACTGCTGTTACTGTTACTACTACTGTTACTACTACTACTACTGTTACTGTTACTACTACTACTGTTACTACTACTACTACTGTTACTGTTACTCACTACTGTTACTACTACTACTACTGTTACTGTTACTACTACTACTGTTACTACTACTACTACTGTTACTGTTACTACTACTGTTACTGTTACTACTACTGTTACTACTACTACTACTGTTACTGTTACTACTACTACTACTGTTACTACTACTACTGTTACTACTACTACTGTTACTATTACTACTACTACTACTACTACTACTACTACTACTGTTACTACTACTACTACTACTGTTACTGTTACTACTACTACTACTGATACTACTACTACTACTGTTACTGTTACTACTACTACTACTGATACTACTACTACTACTGTTACTGTTACTACTACTACTACTGTTACTACTACTACTGTTACTGTTACTACTACTACTACTGTTACTACTACTACTACTGCTACTACTACTACTACTGTTACTGTTACTACTACTACTACTGTTACTGTTACTACTACTACTACTGGTTACTACTACTACTACTGTTACTGTTACTACTACTGTTACTGTTACTACTACTACTGTTACTGTTACTACTACTACTACTGTTACTGTTACTACTACTACTGTTACTGTTACTACTACTGTTACTGTTACTACTACTACTACTGTTACTACTACTGTTACTGTTACTACTACTACTGTTACTGTTACTACTACTACTGTTACTGTTACTACTACTGTTACTGTTACTACTACTACTACTACTGTTACTGTTACTACTACTGTACTGTTACTGTTACTACTACTGTTACTGTTACTACTACTACTGTTACTGTTACTACTACTACTGTTACTGTTACTACTACTACTGTTACTGTTACTACTACTACTGTTACTGTTACTACTACTACTGTTACTGTTACTACTACTACTGTTACTGTTACTACTACTGTACTACTACTACTTACTGTTACTGTACTACTACTACTGTTACTGTTACTACTACTGTTACTGTTACTACTACTACTACTACTACTGTTACTGTTACTACTACTACTACTGTTACTACTACTACTACTGTTACTGTTACTACTACTGTTACTGTTACTGTTACTACTACTACTACTGTTACTGTTACTGTTACTACTACTTACTACTGTTACTGTTACTACTACTGTTACTGTTACTCCTACTACTACTACTGCTACTACTACTACTGCTACTGTTACTGTTACTACTACTACTACTGTTACTGTTACTATTACTACTGTTACTGTTACTTACTACTACTACTACTACTGTTACTACTACTACTACTGTTACTGTTACTACTACTACTACTGTTACTGTTACTACTACTACTACTACTGTTACTGTTACTACTACTACTGTTACTGTTACTACTACTACTACTACTGTTACTACTACTACTACTGTTACTGTTACTACTACTACTACTGTTACTGTTACTACTACTACTACTGTTACTGTTACTACTACTACTACTGTTACTGTTACTACTACTACTACTGTTACTGTTACTACTACTACTACTGTTACTGTTACTACTACTACTACTGTTACTGTTACTACTACTACTACTGTTACTGTTACTACTACTGTTACTGTTACTACTACTACTACTGTTACTACTACTACTACTGTTACTGTTACTACTACTGTTACTGTTACTACTACTACTACTGTTACTACTACTACTACTGTTACTACTACTACTACTGTTACTACTACTACTACTGATACTACTACTACTACTGTTACACTACTACTGTTACTGTTACTACTACTACTACTGATACTACTACTACTACTGTTACTACTACTGGTACTGTTACTACTACTGCTACTACTACTACTACTACTGTTACTACTACTACTACTGTTACTACTACTACTACTGCTACTACTACTACTACTACTGTTACTACTACTACTACTGGTACTGTTACTACTACTACTACTGCTACTACTACTACTACTGTTACTACTACTACTACTGTTACTACTACTACTACTGCTACTACTACTACTACTGTTACTACTACTACTACTACTGTTACTACTACTACCACTGTTACTACTACTGTTACTACTACTGTTACTACTACTACTACTGTTACTGTTACTACTACTACTACTGTTACTACTACTACTACTGTTACTACTACTTTTACTACTACTGGTACTACTACTGTTACTACTACTACTACTGTTACTGCTACTACTACTGTTACTACTACTGTTACTACTACTATTACTACTACTGTTACTACTACTATTACTACTACTACTGTTACTACTACAACTACTACTGTTACTACTACTACTGTTACTACTACTACTACTGTTACTACTACTACTGTTACTACTACTACTACTACGATTACTGTTACTACTACTACTACTGTTACTACTACTACTACTGTTACTGCTACTACTAACTACTGTTACTACTACTACTACTACTACTACTACTACTACTACTACTACTACTATTGTTACTGCTACTACTACTACTGTTACTACTACTACTACTGTTACTGCTACTACCACTGTTACTACTACTACTACTGTTACTGCTACTACCACTGTTACTACTACTACTACTACTACTACTACTACTACTACTACTACTACTACTACTGTTACTACTAGTACTACTGTTACTGCTACTACCACTGTTTTTATTTTTATTTTTTATTTCACCTTTATTTAACCAGGTAGGCTAGTTGAGAACAAGTTCTCATTTGCAACTGCGACCTGGCCAAGATAAAGCATAGCAGTGTGAGCATACAACAAAGAGTTACACATGGAGTAAACAATTAACAAGTCAATAACACAGTAGAAAACGAAGGGGGGGTCT